>NC_066534.1:1883167-1928167 GCF_024679095.1 Eriocheir sinensis
TATGCGCGGGTGTGTTGTGTGCGGTTTGCCGGGCGAGGGAAGAGAAGGGAAGGGAAGGGAAGGCTTGGGAAGGCTGCTGGACACGAGGTTAAGCCGTGGACAACATAAACTTAAGCTAGGGGTGAGAGAGAGAGAGAGAGAGAGAGAGAGAGAGAGAGAGAGAGAGAGAGAGAGAGAGAGAGAGAGAGAGAGAGAGAGAGAGAGAGAGAGAGAGAGAGAGAGAGAGAGAGAGAGAGAGAGAGAGAGAGAGAGAGAGAGAGAGAGAGAGAGAGAGAGAGAGAGAGAGAGAGAGAGAGAGAGAGAGAGAGAGAGAGAGAGAGAGAGAGAGAGAGAGAGAGAGAGAGAGAGAGAGAGAGAGAGAGAGAGAGAGAGAGAGAGAGAGAGAGAGAGAGAGGACCAAGAAACACCCTTGAAAACCCGGTTAATTCTCCGTGCAGTCTTGAAAACCCGGTTAATTCTCCGTGCGGTCTTGAAAACCCGGTTAATTCTCCGTGCGGTCTTGAAAACCCGGTTAGTTATCCGTGCGGTCTTGAAAACCCGGTTAATTCTCCGTGCGGTCTTGAAAACCCGGTTAGTTATCCGTGCGGTCTTGAAAACCCGGTTAATTCTCCGTGCGGTCTTGAAAACCCGGATAATTCTCCGTGCGGTCTTGAAAACCCGGTTAATTCTCCGTGCGGCCTCGGGAAATAACCGTAATTGGAGTGAGCCAAGAAAAAACACCCTTGAAAGTCCGGTTAATTCTCCGTGCGGGAAATAGTCGTGTGGCTAATCGCCGTGCATAAATTTCTCTAATATATCGAGACTCACAAAGCTTGCTAAGAGTTTCCAAGTAGTCAGTCTCCTAGTCAGCCTTTCCATATCTACTACTACTACTAGTACTACTACTACTACTACTACTACTACTACAATTCCCTTCCGCTTGGCCGGTTGAGTGGAACGCTTTTGAACATATGGAAGAATTTAATATCCGTATAGAATTCTGATGTAAAAAATACGTACGATCAGGCATATCAGTTCAAGAGTAAAATATCATATAAATAAATAGTTCACTGTTATTGTTTTCAGCTGTCATTGTCGCTTTTGTTATTGCATCCTTGCGTCTTGGGGAAGGGAAGGGCGGGTAAAGGCTGTTTGTCCCTTGGTATCGCTTCAGACCGAAGACTTGTGAACCAGACTCTGTAATTCAATGGAGCGAGTGAGTGAGTGAGTGTTCGATGCCGCCCCGGGGTGAAGGAAGGAAGGAAGGAAGGAAGGATCTGAAAAATGAAATATAATAAAACAAGGAAGGAAGGAAGGAAGGAAGTTGAGAAATGAAATAGAATGAATGAATGAATGAAGGAAGGAAGGAAGGAAGTTGAAAAATGAAATACGAATGAAACAGGGAAGGAAGGAAGGAAGGAAGGAAGTTGAAAAATGAAATATGAATGAAACAGGGAAGGAAGGAAGGAAAGAAGGAAGTTGAAAAATGGAATAGAATGAAACAGGGAAGGAAGGAAGGAAAGAAGGAAGTTGAAAAATGGAATAGAATGAAACAAGAAGGGAAGGAACGAAGGAAGGAAGGATCTGAGAAATGAAATAGAATAACAAAAACAAGGAAGGAAGGAAGGAAAGACAGATAAGAAAGTGTTTGAAGAAGGAAATACTGGCTGGTGATTCTTGCTGACACTCTCTCTCGGGGGAAAAAAAATATTAACGGGTTGGAAAGAAATGTTGGTGGAAAATATTGCCGAGTAGAAATTGAAGTAGAAAGTATTGACGAGTGTGAAAAGAAATATAGATGGAAAATATTGCCAAGTAGAAACTGAAGTAGAAAATATTGACGAGTTGGAAAAGAAATATATATAAGGGAAAATATTGCCGAGTAGAAATTGAAGTAGAAAATATTAACGAGTGTGAAAAGAAATATATAAGGAAAATATTGCCGAGTAAAGATTGGAATGAAAAATATTGACGAATTGGAAAGAAATATATATATGGGAAAGTATTGCCGAGTAGAAATTGAAATAAAAATATTGACGAATTGGAAAAGAAATATAGATGGAAAATATTGAAGAATGTGAAAAGAAATAAAAAAAAATATTGCATAGTGAATAACATTAGATAGTGAACAATATTGAAGAATGCGAAAAGAAATCAAAGTAAAAAAAATATTGCATAGTGAAATTAAATCAGCCCGCTCGCATTTCTGTGTCGAGGTCACTTGGGTTGTTTGTACGCTTGCCCCGCTCAGCCAATCATGTGAAGGCAGCGTCAGGCCTCCAGGGGAACCGCGGACTAGACTCACTGGAAATATACGACCAGGCTGCTGCTGTTGTTACTATTTCTACTACTACTACTACTACTACTACTACTACTACAACTTCACCCACTATTTCAATCTCTCTCCAACGAAGTCTTCTTGAAAGCGTCTGAAAGTGCTGGCGGCGACCTCGTTATGTGAAAGTTTGTATAGAAAGATTGACTACTCTGGATTCGTAAACGTTGGTGCTGATTGGGGAAGAGTGGCGGTGGAGGAGGAGGAGGAGGAGGAGGAGGAGATGGAGGTGGAGGAGGAGGAGGAGGAGAAGGGGACGGGTTAGTTTTAAGAGGTTGGATGTTGGGTTTAAACGTGTGTGTATTTGCGTGTGATGTTTGACGGTGGATCGACAGAGTGAGGAAGGAAAGAAAGAAAGAAAGAAAGAAATGAAGGAAGGGAGGAAGAAAGGTAGGGAGGAAGGGAGGAAGGGAGGAAGGGAGGAAGGAAGGAAGGAAGGAAGGAAGGAAGGAAGGAAGGGAGGAAGAAAGGTAGGGAGGAAGGAAGGAAGGAAGGGAGGAAGGAAGGAAGGAAGGAAGGAAGGAAGGGAGGAAGAAAGGTAGGGAGGAAGGGAGGAAGGAAGGTAGGGAGGAAGGAAGGAAGGAGGGAAGGAAGAAAGGTAGGGAGGAAGGAAGGAAGGAAGGAAGGAAGGAGAGAAAAAGAAGAAGGAAAGAAAAAAAATTAAGAAGAAAGAAAAGAAAGAAAGAAATGAAGGAAGGGAGGAAGGAAGGAGAGAAAGATAGAAGAAGGAAAGAAAGAAAGAAGGATAGAAAGAAAGAAAAAAGAAAGTAGAAAGAAAAGAAAGAGAGAAAGAAATGAAGAAAGGGAGAAAGGAATGAAGGGAGGAAGGAAGGAGAGAAAGACTGAAGAATAGAAGGAAAGAAAAAATAAAAACAAAAAATAAAATAGAAAGAAAAGAAAGAAAGATAAACGGAAGAAAGAGAGGTGAGTCGTCCAAGCCCTGCCTAGGTTTTTATTTATTTATTTATTTTTTATTATTTTTTTTTTTTTTTACGTGAACGCCTATAGCGCCGGTAAGCTTGCTTGAGGGGCCTGGATGGTGTTCGGCCCCAGCCCGTCATGGCGCAGGCAGGTGTTTATTGTGGCGCCATCTTCTCTTGGCTCATGCTGCCCCCCGGAACTCCTTCTTGATTCACTTGGACGGTTTCCTCTAGAGTCCGGGTTGATGGGTGGTCTTCAGGACAGCATGTGGGTAGTTTTAAGCCACTCGGCGGTGACTGAACAATCCCAGGTGGTAGCGTGGGGATTCGAACCCGCGTCGTCCATCACGCGGTGAATGTGCGCCCGGCACGCTACCACTCAGCCACCGCCTACCCTAATCCTCCCTCTCGGGCTGGTCGATAAATGTGTACTTGGGGAAACTTTAGCGGAGTGGCCAATAGGAAATTAGAACTGAGTATTTTTTCTTTTTAAATTTCTGGCTATGGCTGGGGTAGGCTTTTTGGTGGGTCCTAATGGTCGGCCCCAGCCTACTGTGGCGCGGGGAAGTGTTTATAGTGGCGCCATCCTGCTGGGCTCATGCTGCCCCCCGGAGCTCATCTTTGATCCAGAGAGAGAATCCAGAGTCTGGGTTGATAGGTGGTCTTCAGGACAGCATGTGGGTAGTCTTAAGCCCCGTTCACACTGTGCCGACTCTGGGCCACGACTACCCACGACTCTTGGGTACAGGAGGTCTTGGGTGTTGATGTGAAAGGGTCGGGCATGTCTTGAAAGAGGTCTTGAGACTGTTGCCGAATGCTGCGCCGACGTCGTGACGGGAGTCTGGAGTCGTGAGGGTTAGCGCGACATGCTGGCAACTAGTTGGCCGAATGTCCCAGACAGTCGGCAAGACACCAAGACCCAATAAAACCTCCCCCCCTTCTTGGAGCGTGGGAACCAACTTGTCAAATGGAAAAGTCGCTGGGTTGTCGTGGCCCAGAGTCGGCACAGTGTGAAGGGGGCCTTAGGCCACTCGGCGGTGACTAAAAAATCCCAGCTGTGGCGGCGGGCGGGACTCGAACCCCCGTCAGCCCGCACGCTAACCACTCAGCCACCACCTCTCCTATAGTTCAATATATTGCATTTATTTTAATACAACAAAGGAGACAGCTCAGGGGCACAAAAAAGGAAACAATAATATAAAAAAGCCCGCTACTCGCTCCTCCTACAAAAAAGAATCAAAAGAGGTGGCCGAAAGAGAGGCCAATCTCGCATACGCTGAAGATATTGATTAACTCTTGCATTATGAAGAAGGATGATGCAAATAGAACAGATTAGACAGAAACCAATTCCTACATCTGCGGGCTTCGTGTTGCAGTGGTTAGCACACTCGGCTCACAACCGAGAGAGCCCGGGTTCTATTCCCGGGCGGAGTCGAAAAATTTGGGCGGCTTTTCCGATACCCTACGCCCCTGTCCACCCAGCAGTGTACCAGGTATTAATTGGGGGTTGTGTCCCGTCTCCTGGGGTCTGTTCCCTTCTCCTGTAATTCCTTCCCCTTCTGTCTCTCTCCGGCATTTTTTTTTTTTTTTTTTTACGTTGCTGCCTATTGCGCCGGTAGGCATCTTCCCGGTGGGGCCTGATGGTCGGCCCAAGGCTTCTTCCAGGTGGGGCCTGATGGTCGGCCCAGCCCGTTCTGGCGCAGGCGAGTGTTTTATAGTGGCGCCATCCTGCATTGGCTCATGCTGCCCCCCGGAACTCATTCTTGACTCGCTTGGACGGCTTCCTCTAGAGTCCGGGTTGATGGGTGGTCTTCAGGACAGCATGTGGGTAGTTTTAAGCCACTCGGCGGTGACCGAAAAATCCCAGGTGGTAGCGTCGGGGCTCGAACCCGCGTCGTCCATCACGCGGTGAATGTGGGCCCAGTACGCTACCAGTTCGGCCACCGCCTACCCAGACCACAGATGTTGCGCCGACTAAACGAAACTTTCCAACTGTTCCCTCCTCCTATAATTCCTTCCCCTTCTGTCTCTCTCCGGCATATGACCACAGATGTTGCGCCGACTAAACAAAACTTTCCTTTCCAACTCCTCCATCGACCACCAATGTGTGTAAAGTGAACTCGAGTGAACTTAAGAGGAGTATTCGCAATAGCTGAAAAAACTTATAGGACATGTCATCTTAGGCGTGAGTGCAGGACTTGAATAGATGATACTGAAAGGTGGCAGCGTGTGAGTGTGAAGGAAGGCGTGGAAGTAATACAGAGAAGTTAAGGAAATTAGAGGAAAGAGAAGGAGGAGGAGAAGAAGGAAGGGATGGGGTAAGATCTTGATTTACATAGATTTACATAGAAAATCAGACCACACTGACCCCATGGAGAGAGAGAGAGAGAGAGAGAGAGAGAGAGAGAGAGAGAGAGAGAGAGAGAGAGAGAGAGAGAGAGAGAGAGAGAGTGATACAGAGAGAGAGAGAGAGATAGAGAGAGAGAGAGAGAGAGAGAGAGAGAGAGAGAGAGAGAGAGAGAGAGAGAGAGAGAGAGAGAGAGAGAAAAGAGAGAGAAAGAGAGAGAGAGAGAAGAAAAAGGAAAAAAAAAAGAAGAAAAGAAGAAAAAAGAAGAAGATGAAGAAGAAGAAAATGGAAGAATGGAAAAGAGAACAAAATATGGAAAGAAAGGAAGAAGCAACAACAGAAGAAAAATGATGGAAAAGAAGAAAAAGCAGCACAAGGAAAAATAGAAAAACAAAAAAATAAAGAAAAAAAAAGAAATAAAAGCGGAAAAGAAGAAAAGTAAAGCGAAGGAAGAGGAAGATGAAGAGGAAGAGGAAGAGGAGGAGGAGGAGGAGGAGGAGGAGGAACATTTTAAAGTTTATGGAATATGGAGGCAAGAGATCACGGGAGAGATGGAGAGACTGGAGGAAAGTAACGGAGAGAAGAGGAGAGAAGGAGGAGATGGAGGAGGAGGAGGAGGAGGAGGAGGAGAGAAGGGAAGGACATGGAAATGCTTGAAAGGGAAGTTACGAATAGAATGTCGGGAAGGAGGAGGAAGAGAAGGAAGGAAGGAGAGTAAGAGGAGGAGGAGGAGGAGGAGGAGGAGGAGGAGAGAAGGGAAGGATATGGAAATGTTTGGGAAGGAAGTCACGAAGAGAAGGGAGGGAAGGAGGAGGAAGGAAGGAGAGTACTGTCCAAATCCCTTATGCAAGAGTTAACCAGCATCTTCACTCTTTCATCCCTGTACTGTCCCAATCCCTTATGTAAGAGTTAACCAGCATCTCCACTCTTTCATCCCTGTACTATCCCAATCCCTTATACAAGAGTTAACCAGCATCTTCAGTCTTTCATCCCTGTACTGTCCAAATCCCTTATGCAAGAGTTCACCAGCATCTTCACTCTTTCATCCCTGTGCTGTCCAAATCCCTTATGCAAGAGTTAACCACCATCTCCACTCTTTCATCCCTGTACTGTCCCAATCCCTTATGCAAGAGTTAACCAGCATCTTCAGTCTTTCATCCCTGTGCTGTCCAAATCCCTTATGCAAGAGTTAACCAGCATCTTCACTCTTTCATCCCTGTACTGTCCAAATGCTTATCAAGGAGTTTACCCAGCACTCTTTCATCCCTGTGCTGTCCAAATCCCTTATGCAAGAGTTAACCAGCATCTTCACTCTTTCATCCCTGTGCTGTCCAAATCCCTTATGCAAGAGTTAACCAGCATCTTCACTCTTTCATCCGTGTGCTGTCCAAATCCCTTATGCAAGAGTTAACCAGCATCTTCACTCTTTCATCCCTGTGCTGTCCAAATCCCTTATGCAAGAGTTAACCGGCATCTTCACTCTTTCATCCCTGTACTGTCCAAACCCCTTATGCAAGAGTTAACCGGCATCTTCACTCTTTCATCCCTATACTGTCCAAACCCCTTATGCAAGAGTTAACCGGCATCTTCACTCTTTCATCCGTGTGCTGTCCAAATCCCTTATGCAAGAGTTAACCAGCCTTGATGTCCACTGATATTGTACATAACCAATTTCCGCTCATCATCCGGCGACTGGCAGCGTTGTGAGTTTTGTATAGTTTGTGGTGATATATTGTAGTATTGTGATTGGGGTATATTAATTACAACATTTCCAGCACGTCCGACGGGGTTTTGACAAGCGGACAGGTGTGTTTATGTCACAAGGTGTATTTTTCCACGTTGGCCTCCCGATTTCTTCCAAGTCGATGGGCGATGAGACTGCGAGCTCCGGGGTGAAGAAAAGGAAGAGCCCGCGTGGAAAAATACACCTTGTGACATAAACATGCCTGTCCGCTTGTCAAAACCCCGTCAGACGCGCTGGAAATGTTGTAATTACCACCACGCCGTGCCCTGAATGTGCACCCGCTAGGAGCCGCTATTCCTAAGATTTACCTGGGTTGTTTATATCATGTTCTTTGGCGAAACTTTATGGTGAGTGTGATACCACGAAATATTGTGGGTGTTGCATCTTCTGCAATATAGGTTGTAAAATTTCTGTCACACCTCTCTACAGGTTGGAATCTTGTGTATAATAAACATCATTGCGACAAGCTGTCTTCCATGGCCCAGGGTTGATGTAACAATTCAGCATCTTCACTCTTTCATCCCTCACGCTGGTAAACTCTGGAACAATCTACCTTCATCTGTATTTCCTCCTGCCTACGACTTGAACTCTTTCAAGAGGAGGGTATCAGGACACCTCTCCTCCCGAAATTGATTTCTCTTTCGGCCACCTCTTTGGATTATTTTTAGGAGCAGCGAGTAGCGGGCTTTTTTTTTATTATTGTTTCTCTTTTTTGTGCCCTTGAGCTGTCTCCTTTGTTGTAAAAAAAAAAGTTCAAGGGCAAAAACAAATGAAGAAAAAGCCCGCTATGCATTGTTCCTATAGGAAGTATAGAAGAGTGGTCAACAGAGAGGTCAATTTCGGGAGGAGAGGTGTCTGGATACTCTCCTCTTGACAGCTTTCAAGTCGTAGGCAGAAAGAAATACGGGAAGGCAGGTTGTTCCAGAGTTTACCAGTGCAAAGGAATGAAAGAATGAAGATGCTGGTTAATTTTTGCATAAGGAATTAGGACAGTATAGGGATGAGCAAGAGTAAAAACTCGAGTGCAGCGAGGCCACGAGAAAGGGGGAGGCATGCAGTTAACTCTTGCATAAGGGGTTTGGACAGTATAGGGACGAGCATGAGTAGAAAGTCGTGTGTGGTGATGCCACGGGAGGGGGGGAGGCATGCAGTTAGCAAGTTCAGAAGAGCAGTGAGCGTGAAAATATCGATAGAAGATAGAAAGAGAGGCAACATGGCGGCGGAATTTAAGATGTAGAAGACTATCAGTAAGAGGAGGAGAGCTGATGAGACGAAGAGCCTTAGGCAGTTATAGGACGCTTTCGCTTCTCACATCAGCTATTTCTAAAGGTCAAAGAGGGGGTCAATCGGGTTCTGATGAGTGTTTCCTTAGGTTCACGGTACAGAGGAAAGGTCAAACTACCACCAGGGTCATAAAACTACCCCTGGAAATGCCCACCACTCCTACGAAAGCCTTGTTAAATGTGTGTTTCTTTATGTTCACGGTACAGAGGAAGGGTCAGACTACCACCAGGGTCATAAAACTACCCCTGGAAATGCCCACGGGTCATACGAAAGCCTTGTTAAATGTGTGTTTCTTTAGGTTCACGGTACAGAGGAAGGATCAAACTACCACCAGGGTCATAAAGCTACCCCTGGAAATGCCCACAACTCCTACGAAAGCCTTGTCAAATATGTGTTTTTGGGTGGCGATACGACCCACAAGTGAAGACGAAAGTAAAGTCAATCTCTCACGTAACACTTTTTAAACTCACAAGCGTTGGGTGTCTAGTGTCGCGCGGGGCGGCGGCTGCTTGCTCGGCGGCGATGTCATCAGGGCCTGTAGCATAAAACCCATTGATTGCTTACGTCGCGCTCCTTCAAAAACGCTTAATTGAACGCGTGTACCTGAGAGCCTGCTACACCTCACAGCCCGCCGCCTGCCACCCGTCTAACGCTGTGCACTCCACCACCTCCTGGCGACGCGTGGTTGTGACCGAGAGGGAACGCTGTCAGATTGTCGTACTCAGCCCCTTATATTATTTCCCGACTTCCTACCAAAAACCTTTCATCTGGGCTCCAATAACGAAACTCATTTATAATTATCGTTAAAAGAGTTCGATCCTGATGTTTCTTGGCAATAGGTAGGCGTCAGAAGCCGGTATATACTATGCTTTGAGTACGATAATCTGTCAACGGTGCTGAGAGGTCTCCGTTGGGTGCTGTGTTCTGGAGGGGTTGGGTTCAAGGCCGGTTAGTGTGAGACGCTTTCATCCCTCGAAGCAACTATTTCCAGAGGCCGAAAAGATCAGTCTGGTTTTAATGTGTGTTTTATTAGAACTTTACTTTCGCCTAGTGCAGCTCCGGAGTGTGGGTCGCATTAAAAGACGTATCGCCACCCAAGATCACCTATTTGCCAAGGCTTTCGTAGGAGCTGTGGGCATTTCCAGGGGTAGTTTTATGACCCTGGTGGTAGTGTGACCCTTCCTCTGTAGCGCGAACCTTAAGAAACACACATTTAACAAGGCTTTCGTAGGAGTTGCGGGCATTTCCAGGGGTAGCTTTATGACCCTGGTGGTAGCGTGAGTCTTCTTCTGTAGCGTGAACCTAAAGAAACGCACATTTGACAAAGCTTTCGAAGGAGTTGTGGGCATTTCCAGGGGTAGTTTTATGACCCTGGTGGTAGCGTGAGTCTTCTTCTGTAGCGTGAACCTAAAGAAACGCAC
Source organism: Eriocheir sinensis (assembly GCF_024679095.1). NCBI lineage: Eukaryota > Metazoa > Arthropoda > Malacostraca > Decapoda > Varunidae > Eriocheir > Eriocheir sinensis. The sequence goes on from NC_066534.1 coordinate 1,893,198, forward strand.
ATTTGACAAAGCTTTCGAAGGAGTTGTAGGGATTTCCAGGGGTAGTTTTATGACCCTGGTGGTAGTGTGAGTCTTCTTCCGTACCGTGAACCTAAAGAAACACTAATTTAACAAGGCTTTCGTAGGAGTTGTGGGCATTTCCTGGGATAGTTTTATGATTCTGGTGGTAGTGTGACCCTTCCTCCGTACCGTGAACCTAAGGAGACACACATTTAACAAGGCTTTCTTAGGAGTTGTGGGCATTTCCAGGGGTAGTTTTATGACCCTGGTGGTAGTGTGACCCTTCCTCTGTACCATGAACCTGAAGAAACACACATTAGAACCCGACTGACCCCCTCTTTGACCTTTGGAAATAGGTGATGTGAGAACCGAGCCCTGTGCTGCTCCGACCACCTACTTAAAAACGTCCAATTTACCGTAGACATATGAAAGCATGCCCTCCTGACATCGAGGAGCTCTCCAAAGAAACTCAGGAGCAATTTGTAAAAAGAAAAAAAAGGAAAAAGAAAAAAAATATTGTTTCCTATTTTTTGTGATCTTGAGCTGTCTCCTTTGTTGTAAAAAACATAATAGTCACCTTACAGCTCAAAGCCAGCACGGTATATTATATTTGTTCAGTCGTGGTAACTCATTATAGAGGATTAATTAACAATAGGTTGCAAACATCGTATTAAGTAAAGGAGAGTGGATTCATATATATATATAGAATAGTATGTTTTAGGACGGCTGCGATTATAATTGTTGTTGTTGTTGTTGTTGTAGTTATTATTATTATTATTATTATTATTATTATTATTATTATTATTATTATTATTATTATTATTATTATTATTATTATTATTATTATTATTATTATTATTATTATTATTATTATTATTATTATTATTATTATTATTATTATTATTATTATTATTATTATTATTATTATTATTATTATTATTATTATTATTATTATTATTATTATTATTATTACTTCTACTACTACTACTACTACTACTACACACACACACACACACACACACACACACAGTGGAGAAGGGAAGATAAAGAGAAGAGAAGGGAAGGAAAGTGAAGGGGGAATGGATAAAAGAGAGAGAGAGAGAGAGAGAGAGAGAGAGAGAGAGAGAGAGAGAGAGAGAGAGAGAGAGAGAGAGAGAGAGAGAGAGAGAGAGAGAGAGAGAGAGAGAGAGAGAGAGAGAGAGAGAGAGAGAGAGAGAGAGAGAGAGAGAGATGTAAGTCAGAATGCAAAAAAAAGAACGGAAAGGGTGCTTGGAGAAAACACACACACACACACACACACACACACACACACATTACTCTTTCCCTCCCAACCATTCCATAAACTTTTCTTAAACTCTCCCTCTTCCTCCTCTTCCTCCTCCTCCTCCTCCTCCTCTCCCCCTTCTTCCTCCTCTTTCTCTTCCTCTTCCCTTTTCTTCCATGTGGGTTCCCTTCTTCTCTCCACCTTTCCTCCTCCTCCCTTCCCCTCTTCTCTTTCTTTATCCTCTCCCCTTCCTCTCCCCTGTTCCGCAGAAGATCTTGTTGAATCGTTTGTGGAAATTCCGTATACATTTAATACATTCCAGCGTCTCTCTCTCTCTCCTTCTATCTGTCTCTCTGTCTGTCTATCTATTTATCTATCTGTATACCCATGAATCTGTATCTATCTGTCTGTCCTTGTCTATCAGCTGTCTTTCTATTTTTTTTTTTTTTACGTTATTTAAAAAAAAAAAAATTTACAACAAAGGAGGCAGCTCAAGGGCAACAAAAAAAGAAAACAATAATAAAAAAAAAGCCCGCTACTCGCTGCTCCTAAAGTAAAACAAAAGAGGTGGCCGAAAGGAAGATCAAATACAGGAGGAGAGGTGTCCTGATACCCTCCTCTTGAAAGAGTTCAAGTCGTAGGCAGGAGGAAATACAGATGAAGGAAGATTGTTCCAGAGTTTACCAGCGTGAGGGATGAAAGAGTGAAGATGCTGGTTAACTCTTGCATAAGGGGTTTGGACAGTATAGGGATGAGCATGAGTAGAAAGTCGAGTGCAGCGGGGCTCGGGAGGGGGAGGCATGCAGTTAGCAAGTTCAGAAGAGCAGTCAGCGTGGAAATATCGATAGAAGATAGAAAGAGAGGCAACATTGCGGCGGAATTTAAGAGGTAGAAGACTATCAGTATGAGGAGGAGAGCTGATGAGACGAAGAGCCTTAGCCTCCACTCTGTCCAGAAGAGCTGTGAGGGAGCCCCCACATGAGATGCATACTCCATACGAGGGCGGACAAGGCCCCTGTATATGGACAGCAACTGTGCAGGGGAGAAGAACTGGCGGAGACGGTACAGAACGCCCAGCCTCGAGGAAGCTGATTTAGTAAGAGATGAGTTAAGATTGAGTTAAGGATAGACCGAGGATGTTTAGTGTTGAGGAAGGTGATAGCTGGGTGTTGTCAAAGAATAGGGGATAGTTGTTTGGAAGATTGTGTCGAGTGGATAGGTAGAGAAACTGTGTTTTTGAGGCGTTGAAGGACACCAGGTTCTTCTTGCCCCAATCGGAAATAATAGTAAGGTCTGAGGCTAAGCGTTCTGCAGCCTCCAGCCTTGAGTCGTTAAGTTCCGTAGGGTGGGTCTTCTATTAAAAGAAGTTGAGTAATGCAGAGTGGAATCATCGGCGTAGGAATGGATAGGACAGTTCGTTTTGGAAAGAAGATCATCAATGAACAACAGAAAAAGAGTGGGAGATAGGACAGAACCCTGTGGGACACCACTGTTAATAGATTTAGGGGAAGAACAGTGACCGTCTACCACGGCAGAAATAGAACGGTCAGAAAGAAAACTGGAGATAAAGGTACAGAGAGAAGGATAGAAACCGTAGGAGGGTAGTTTGGAAAGCAAAGATTTGTGCCAGACCCTATCAAAAGCTTTTGATATGTCCAGCGCAATAGCAAAAGTTTCACCGAAACGGCTAAGAGAGGATTTTTTTTTTTTTTTTTTTTTTTTTTTACAGCAAAGGAGAAAGCTCAATGGCAAAAAAAAGTAAACATAAATAATAAAAAAAAACCCGCTACTCGAGGCTCCGAAAAAGAAACCAAAGAGGGGGCTGAAAGAGAGGTCAATTTCGGGAGGAGAGGTGTCCAGATACCCTCCTCTTGAAAGAGTTCAAGTCGTGGGCAGGAGGAAATACAGATGAAGGAAGATTGTTCCAGAGTTTACTAGCGTGAGGGATGAAAGAGTTAAGATGCTGGTTAACTTTTGCATAAGGGGTTTGGACAGTATAGTGATGAGCTTGATTAGAAAGTCGAGTGCAGCGGGGCCGCGGGAGGGGGGAGGCATGCAGTTAGCAAGTTCAGAAGAGCAGTCAGCGTGGAAATATCGATAGAAGATAGAAAGAGAGGCAACATTGCGGCGGAATTTAAGAGGTAGAAGACTATCAGTATGAGGAGGAGAGCTGATGAGACGAAGAGCCTTTGCCTCCACTCTGTCCAGAAGAGCTGTGTGAGGGAGCCCCCACACATGAGATGCATACTCCATACGAGGGCGGACAAGGCCCCTGTATATGGACAGCAACTGTGCAGGGGAGAAGAACTGGCGGAGACGGTACAGAACGCCCAGCCTCGAGGAAGCTGATTTAGTAAGAGATGAGATATGAAGTTTCCAGTTGAGATTTTGAGTTAAGGATAGACCGAGGATGTTTAGTGTTGAGGAAGGTGATAGCTGGGTGTTGTCAAAGAATAGGGGATAGTTGTTTGGAAGATTGTGTCGAGTGGATAGGTGGAGAAACTGTGTTTTTGAAGCGTTGAAGGACACCAGGTTCTTCTTGCCCCAATCGGAAATAATAGTAAGGTCTGAGGCTAAGCGTTCTGCAGCCTCCAGCCTTGAGTCGTTAAGTTCCTGAAGGGTGGGTCTTCTATTAAAAGAAGTTGAATAATGCATCGGCGTAGGAATGGATAGGACAGTTCGTTTTGGAAAGAAGATCATCAATGAACAACAGAAAAGAGTGGAGATAGGACTGAACCCTGTGGGACACCACTGTTAATAGATTTAGGGGAAGAACAGTGACCGTCTACCACGGCAGAAATAGAACGGTCAGAAAGGAAACTGGAGATAAAGGTACAGAGAGAAGGATAGAAACCGTAGGAGGGTAGTTTAGAAAGCAAAGATTTGTGCCAGACCCTATCAAAAGCTTTTGATATGTCCAGCGCAATAGCAAAAGTTTCACCGAAACGGCTAAGAGAGGATGACCAAGAGTCAGTTAAGAAGGTTAGAGATCACCAGTAGAACGCCCTTGCGGAACCCATACTGGCGATCAGATAGAAGGTCAGAAGTGGAGAGGTGCTTTTGAATCTTACGGTTAAGGATTGATTCAAAAGCTTTAGATAGACAAAAAAGTAAAGCAATAGGACGGTAGTTTGAGGGATTGGAGAGGTCACCCTTCTTAGGTACAGGCTGTGTGAAGGCATACTTCCAGCAAGAAGGAAAGGTAGATGTTGACAGGCAGAGGCGAAAGAGTTTGACCAGGCAGGGTGACAGCACGGAGGCACAGTTTTTAAGGACAATAGGAGGCACTCCATCAGGTCCATAAGCCTTCTGAGGACTGAGGCCAGAGAGGGCATAGAAAACATCATTTTGAAGAATCTTTATAACAGGCATAAAGGAGTCAGAGGGGGATGAGTAGGAGGAATATGCCCAGAATCGTCCAGAGTGGAGTTTTTAGAAAAGTTTGAGAGAAGAGTTCAGCCTTAGAGATAGATGAGACGGCAGTGTTGCCGTCAGGACTGAGGAGTGGAGGAAAGATGAAGAAGTGAAGTTGAGGAGATGTTTTGGCTAGATGCCAGAAGTCACGGGAAGAGTTAGAGAAAGCAAGGTTTTGGCATTTTGTATTTATGAAAGAATTTTGGTTAGTCGGAGAATAGATTTGGCACGATTTCGGGCAGAAATGTAAAGTTCATAATTAGCATTAGTTTGAAGGCTCTGGTATCTTTTGTGAGCTACCTCTCTATCATTGACAGCACGAGAACAAGCGTGATTAAACCAAGGCTTTTAGCGTGAGGAGTAGAGAAAGAACGAGGAATGTATGCCTCATTCCAGAGACAATCACCTCTGTGATGCGCTGAGCACACACAGAGGGTCTCTATCCTGGAAGCAATAATCATTCCACGGGAATCGGAAAAGTACATCCTCAGGTCGTCCCACCGAGGTGAAGCAAAATGCTAGAAGCATCGCCTCTTCGGTGGGTCCAGAGGATGTACAGGAGCGATAGGACAGGATACAGAAATAAGATTGTGATCGGAGGAGCCCAACGGAGATAACAGTTTGACAGAATAAGCAGAAGGGTTTGAGGTAAGGAAGAGGTCTAGAATGCTGGGCCTGGACCAACTGCTCTAGGTCGTTGAGGAAAGCAAAGTTGTGGGCTTGTTCACCAGGTTGGTCACTGAAAGAGGATGAAAGCCAAAGCTGGTGGGGAACATTGAAATCTCCTAGGATTGAGATTTCAGCGAAGGGAGAGTGGATCAAGATGTGCTCCACATTAGAGTTCAAATAGTCAAAGAATTTTACATAGTTAGTAGAGTTAGGTGAGAGATAAACAGCACAGATGTATTTAGTAATAGAATGACAGTGAAGTCTTAACCAGATGGTGGAAAATTCAGAAGAGTCAAGGTCGTGGGCACGAGAGCAAGTGATGTCGTTGCGCACGTAGGCGCAACATCCAGCTTTGGATTGAAATTTAGGATAGAGATAGTAGGAGGGAACAGAGTAGAGATTGCTGTCAGGATGACCAAGAGTCAGTTAAGAAGGCTAGGAGATCACCAGTAGAACGCCCCTTGCGGAACCCATACTGGCGATCAGATAGAAGGTCAGAAGTGGAAAGGTGCTTTTGAACCTTCCGGTTAAGGATTGATTCAAAAGCTTTAGATAGACAAGAAAGTAAAGCAATAGGACGGTAGTTTGAGGGATTGGAGCGGTCACCCTTCTTAGGCACAGGCTGTATGAATGCATACTTCCAGCAAGAAGGAAAGGTAGATGTTGACAGGCAGAGGCGAAAGAGTTTGACCAGGCAAGGTGACAGCACGGAGGCACAGTTTTTAAGGACAATAGGAGGCACTCCATCAGGTCCATAAGCCTTCTGAGGATTGAGGCCAGAGAGGGCATAGAAAACATCATTTTGAAGAATCTTTATAACAGGCATAAAGGAGTCAGAGGGGGGATGAGTAGGAGGAATATGCCCAGAATCGTCCAGAGTGGAGTTTTTAGAAAAGTCTGAGAGAAGAGTTCAGCCTTAGAGATAGATGAGACGGCAGTGTTGCCGTCAGGACTGAGGATTGGAGGGAAAGATGAAGTGAAGTTGGAGGAGATGTTTTTGGCTAGATGCCAGAAGTCACGGGAAGAGTTAGAGAAAGCAAGGTTTTGACATTTTCTATTAATGAAAGAATTTTTGGTTAGTCGGAGAATAGATTTGGCACGATTTCGGGCAGAAATGTAAAGTTCATAATTAGCATTAGTTTGAAGGCTCTGGTATCTTTTGTGAGCTACCTCTATCATTGACAGCACGAGAACAAGCGTGATTAAACCAAGGCTTTTAGCGTGAGGAGGAGAGAAACAACGACGAATGTATCCCTCCATTCCAGAGACAAACACCACTGAGATGCGCTGAGCAAACACAGAGGGGTCTCTAACCTCGACGCACTAATCATTCCACCGGAACTCGGACAAGTACATCCTCAGGTCGTCCCACCGAGCTGAAGCAAAATGCCAGAAGCATCCCCTCTTCGGTGGGTCCAGAGGGTGTACAGGAGCGATAGGACAGGATGCAGAAATAAGATTGTGATCGGAGGAGCCCAACGGAGAAAACAGTTTGACAGAATAAGCAGAAGGGTTTGAGGTAAGGAAGAGGTCTAGAATGTTGGGCCGATCTCCAAGACGGTCGGGAATACGTGTAGGGTGCTGGACCAACTGCTCTAGGTCGTTGAGGATAGCAAAGTTGTAGGCTTGTTCACCAGGATGGTCAGTGAAAGAGGATTAAAGCCAAAGCTGGTGGTGAACATTGAAATCTCCTAGGATGGAGATTTCAGCGAAGGGAGACTGGGTCAAGATGTGCTCCACTTTAGAATTCAAATAGTCAAAGAATTTTACATAGTTGGTAGAGTTAGGTGAGAGATAAACAGCACAGATGTATTTAGTAATAGAATGACAATGAAGTCTTAGCCAGATGGTGGAAAATTCAGAAGAGTCAAGGTCGTGGGCACGAGAGCAAGTGATGTCGTTGCGCACGTAGGCGCAACATCCAGCTTTGGATTGAAATTTAGGATAGAGATAGTAGGATGGAACAGAGTAGAGATTGCTGTCAGTAGCCTCAGAAACCTGTGTTTCGGTAAGGAAGAGAAGGTGAGGTTTAGAGGAGGAGAGATGATGCTCCACAGAATGAAAATTAGAGCGAAGACCGCGAATGTTGCAGAAATTGAGAAGAAAGAGGTTCGAGGAGTTATCAAGACACCTCTCGGGTCGGCAGCCAGAAGGGGAGTCCTCCTGGGGAATTTAGGTCCCTCTAGGCGGGGACCTGAGGCTTGGTGTATGTGCGCCATTTTGAAATTTTAATTTTGGGAAAAGGTGTATATGTTGTGAATGTAGTGTGGTGTGGATAAAGAGAGGATCTGTCTTTAGAGAGCATGCTGAACTACTCTCCGGTGTTGGTGAGACAATAGGGAAACGGTTAGTGAGGACATGGGAAGGGTCTTTGGAGGGCTTCAGCTCCCTTCTCACCTCCCATATATACCTCACCGGGAGTGGCTTGCGCCCGTTCGGTAGGTGTCTTCCTACCTACTCCAGCCTGTGGTAGGCTTTTTTCGTGGGTCCCGAGAGAGAGAGAGAGAGAGAGAGAGAGAGAGAGAGAGAGAGAGAGAGAGAGAGAGAGAGAGAGAGATTTACATAGTTAAACAGACCACACAGACCCCATGGTCCAGACTTGGTGGTCTGTCCTTAAACCTAAGTGATTTTACATTAATCAGAAGACTCCAAAACGTTGCATTTCTACTCTAGTTGATATTAAGTTGAAGGAAGTGACGGTCGAGCTTATTTTGAAGGAGTCAATCGTGTTACACTGGACCACTGATGATGGGAGCTTATTCCATTCTCGCACTACAACGTTGGTGAAGAAAAATTTGGTGCAGTCTGAATTTACTTGTCTACATCTGAGTTTTACGCCATTGTTCCTCGTGCGCAAAGTGTCATCGATCATAAACAATGTTGATCTGTCTACATTCGTGAAACCATTAAGTATTTTAAAACATTCGATCAGTTTTCCTCGGAGGCGACGTTTCTCAAGAGAGAACATGTTAAGGGTAGAAAGCCTTTCTTCGTAGGATTTGTTGCGCAAGGAAGGGATAATTTTCGTTGCCCGACGCTGAACACCTTCTAATTTAGCAATATCCTTTGCATGGTGGGGAGACCAAAACTGTACCGCATATTCCAAGTGGGGTCTGACTAAACTGTTGTAGAGCGGGAGTATTACATCTTTATTCTTAAATAAAAGTTTCTTTTAATGAAGCCCAACATTCTGTTCGCTTTATTTGCTGCATCGATGCATTGCTGTGAGAATTTAAGGTTTGACGCGATTTTGACCCCAAGTCCTTGACGCATTGAACGCTTTTGAGTTTAACGCCGCGCATTTCGTAATCAAACTTTTATTCCTCGTTCCAACTTGAAGGACCTGGCACTTGTCTACGTTAAAGGGCATCTCCCATCTATCCGACCAAGCTGAAATTTTGTGCAAATCCTCTTGGAGGCTTTGCCTGTCTTCGTCAGTGAGAACCGAGTTACCAATCTTTGTGTCGTCTGCAAATTTACTAATGCGGTTATTGAGTCCAACATCCACGTCGTTGATGTAAATAATGAAGAGCACTGGGCCAAGAACCGAGCCCTGAGGGACGCCACTAGTGACAGGCGCCCACTCTGAGTTAAATCCGTCAATCACTACTCTTTGTTGTCTGTTGCTCAACCAATTCGCGATCCATTGGTTTACCTGACCGTCAATACCTATTTGTTTTAATTTGTAAAGTAATTTATGATGCGGGACTTTATCAAACGCTTTCTGAAATCAAGATAGACTACGTCCAGTGATTTGGTTACGTCATAAACAGTGAAGAGGTCGTTATAAAAGGTTAATAGATTTGATAGGCAGGATCTTTTATTTCGGAAGCCATGTTGTGAGTCCCCAATTAATGAGTGGCTTTCAAGGTAACTCACAATTTTGTCTCTAATTATGCCCTCAAGTAGCTTACCTACAACCGAAGTTAGACTAATGGGCCTGTAATTACCTGGTACTTTTTTGTCTCCTTTCTTAAAAATCGGTGTCACGTTAGCCTTTTTCCAATCTGAAGGGACAATGCCTTGTCGCAAGGACATATTGAATACGGTTGTGAGGGAGGAGAGTATTTCGCTCTTTGTTTCTTTCAGCAGAGTTGGATATACTTTATCAGGTCCAGGACTTTTATTTGTTTTAAGTGATTTGAGGGCTTTAAGGACTTCATCGGGTTTTATTTCAAAGTTAGACAATGCATGCTCGGGATTTACATTAGTACTGGTGTTGGTGGTGGTGGTGGGAGGACTGTTATTATTAAACACCGAGAGAGAGAGAGAGAGAGAGAGAGAGAGAGAGAGAGAGAGAGAGAGAGAAAGGAAACTGCAGGAAAGAAAAGGGAATTGCAGAGGAAAAAAAGGAGAATGACGAAGAGGAGGAGGAGGAGGAGTAGGAGGAGGAGGAGGAGGAAGAAGAAGAAGAGGAGGGAGAGGTTAAGAATAGCTTGTGGAATGGTTGGGAAGGAAAGAAAAATGTGTGTGTGTGTGTGTGTGTGTGTGTGTGTGTGTGTGTGTGTGTGTCTGTCTGTCTGTCTGTCTGTCTGTCTGTCTGTCTGTCTGTCTGTCTGTCTGTCTGTCTGTCTGTCTGTCTGTCTGTCTGTCTGTCTGTCTCTCTCTCTCTCTCTCTCTCTCTCTCTCTCTCTCTCTCAATCTTTCCTTTATTTCCATTTCAATTCTTCCATACATTCAAAAATCCTCTTAATATAATTCCTTTAATCTCAACTATTTTTTCCTCTATTTCCCTCAACTTCGTCAACTTCTTCACCTACTTTCCTACCCCCTTTGTCTCTTCAACTTCCTTCCTCTCCCTCTCTCTCCCTCTCTCTCTCTCTCCGTCTCTCTCCTTAAACTAAATTTCTTCTTCAAACTTAAACTACTCCGGTCTTCCTGTTATTCCAAGGCTTCTGAATCTCTCTCTCTCTCTCTCTCTCTCTCTCATATGTTTGTTTCTCTGATGTTTTTTCTTTGTTTTCCTCCTCTCTCTTTCCTTCTCTCTCTTTCTTCTCCTTTCCTTCTCCTCCGTTCTCTGTTCTTTTCTCTTCTCTTTCCTGTTCAACTTTCTCTGTTTTCTTCTTTCTTTTCTTCTTTCTATACGAACTTATGATACTTTCTCTTTTAATCACATTTCATTCCCTCCTTCCTTCCTTCCTTCTTTCCTTTCTTCTTTCCTTTCTTCCTTCCTTCCTTCCTCCCTTCCTTCCTTCCTTCGCTCCTTTCTTTCTTTCTTTTTTCTTCCTTCCTTCCTTCCATCCATTTCTTCCTTCCTTCCATCCTTCCTTCCTTCCTTCGTTCCTTCCTTTCTTTCTTTTTCTTCCTTCCTTCCTTCCTTCCTTCCTTCCATCCATTTCTTCCTTCCTTCCTTCCTTCCTTCCTTCCTTCCTTCCTTCCTTCGTTCCTTCCTTTCTTTCTTTTTTCTTCCTTCCTTCCTTCCTTCCATCCATTTCTTCCTTCCTTCCTTCCTTCCTTCCTTCCTTCCTTCCATTCATTTCTTCCTTCCTTCCGTCCTTCCTTCGTTCCTTTCTTTCTTTCTTTTTTCTTCCTTCCTTCCTTCCTTCCTTCCTTCCATCCATTTCTTCCTTCCTTCCTTCCTTCCTTCCTTCCATCCATTTCTTCCTTCCTTCCTTCCTTCCTTCCTTCCATCCATTTCTTCCTTCCTTCCTTCCTTCCTTCGTTCCTTTCTTTCTTTTTTCTTCCTTCCTTCCTTCCTTCCTTCCTTCCATCCATTTCTTCCTTCTTTCCTTCCTTCCTTCGTTCCTTTCTTTCTTTCTTTTTTCTTCCTTCCTTCCTTCCTTCCTTCTTTCCTTCCTTCCATCCTTTTCTTCCTTCCTTCCTTCCTTCCTTCGTTCCTTTCTTTCTTTTTTTTCTTCCTTCCTTCCTTCCTTCCTTCCCCTCTTCAATGATCTCTTTCCCCTTCTCTTTGAAATTCTAACTGCTTGCTGCCTCCCTTTCTCTTCCTCTTCCTTCTCCTCTCCCTTCTCTCTCCCTTTCTTCTTCCCTTTCCTTATTTTCTCTTTCTCCTTTCCCTCTTCTCTTCTTCACTTTCCTTCCTCCCTTCCTTCCCTTCCTTCCCTTCTCTCCCTTCCCTTTACCTCCATTTCCATTTCCTCTCCTCTCCCTTCCTCCCCTTCTCTTCTCTCCTTCCTTTCTCCCCTTCCCTGCCTTCCCATTTCCTTCCCTTCCTTCCCTTCATTTCCCTTCATCTCCTTCCTTCCCCTTACTTCCCCTTCCTCCCCTTTCGTTTGCCTCCCTTCCCTATCCATTCCCTTCCCTTCCCTTTCCTTCCTCCCCTTCCCTTCCCTTCCTTCCCTTCCCTTCCCTTTCCTCTCCTCACAACTCGCCGCTCCCCCTGACAGCGCGAGACCCGATAAGCAAACACTAAACAAAAGCAATTTCAGAGCCATAATGTACTGGTGGTGGTGATGGTGGTGGTGGTGGTGGTGGTTGTGGTGGTGGTGGGAGGGATTCCTTGGTCTTTACAGTCTGAACGATGAGCTGAAGACTAACAAATTTCAAACACATAAAATAAGTACAGGTAACTCTCGATTTACACGAGTATTGTGTCCTTGAAGAGGTCGCGTTAATCCAAAACAATGTAGTAAATCCAACAAGAGGTAGGTTTGTATTGCCTACTGAATCACTCTGACTCCTCTTCCTCTCGTGGTTCCTCCTCTGGCTGCCCTTTCCCTCGTGGTAGCACAGCAGCGAGGGTGTTGTTGTTGTTGAGTAGCGTGGGTACTGTATTGTTGTTCAAGTGGCGCGCGGGAAGAACTGAGCTCAGCTGTGTGGCCGTGTGAGTCCAGTTGCGTGTGACATCTGGTGGACACTCCAGAAAATATCGCATATAAGTGAAAAAAACGTGTAAATTAAACATTTATTTGGATTTTTGACCCCGGGTTATTTAAAAAACGCGTAAACCAAACTCGCGTAAATCGAGAGTTACCTGTACCCAAACTGGGGGGCGGTAAAGGGGTACAAGCGGGGTCACACCATCCCTGCTAGCCTTCGGTGGAGCAGTGTTTCCTGTCTCAACCCCCTGTCTCTCTCCACACGAAATTGACCTCTCTGTTGGCTACTCTTTACTGTTATCTAATATGGGAGTGGCGAGTTGCGGGCTTCTTTCTGTACTTTTTTTGCTGAGCCGTGTCCTTTGATGTAAAAAAACAAAACAAAAAAAACTCAGCCCAGCCTAGCCCCGGCACGCAATGTCTGGGCTGTATAAGGTACTGACGCCCTATCATCTCCGGGAACAACTCAGCGCAGTAAGAACGCATAGCAATATAGGAAGACGGTAATATATCTTAGAATATGAAATTATATTATTTATGAAAAATCTATAACCATGGTATGTACACTTTAATATAGTAAATTTGGTGAGACCCACAGACTTACTTAACCGTCCAAAGCAAGGGGAGAGGCAATGGCTGAGAAAGAAAGAAAGAAAGAAAGAAAGAAAGAAAGAGAGGAAAGAAAGAGGAAATTGGAAGGGAGAGGATGAATTAAAGAAGGAAAGGAAAGGGTAAGAAAGGGAAGGGGAAGGAAGGAAAGGAAGGAAGGAAGGGAAGGAAAGGGAAAAGAAAGGAAGAGGAAGGAAGGAAGGGAAAGGGAAGAGAAGGGAAGATATAGAAAGGAAAGAGAAGGGAAAAAAAAGGAAGGGGAGGAGAGGGAAGGGAAGAGAGAGAAAGGGGAAGGGAAGGGAAGGGAAGGGAAGGGAAGGGAAGGGCAAGGCAAGGCAAGGCAAGGCAAGGCAAGGCAAGGGAAGAGAGAGAAAGGGGAAGCGAGAGAAAGGGGAAGAGAGAGAAAGGGGAAGAGAGAGAAAGGGGAAGAGAGAGAAAGGAGAAGAGAGAGAAAGGGAAAGAGAGAGAAAGGGGAAGCGAGAGAAAGGGGAAGAGAGAGAAAGGGGAAGAGAGGGGAAGGGAAGGGGAGGGAAGGAAAGCAACAAAGAAGAAGAGAATAAAAAATAATACAAAATAAATGCAAAATATAATAAAAAAGTGTAATGAAAGTGTCAAGGCCCGGCGACACAACCTGGGATTTTTCAGTCACCGCCGAGTGGCCACAGACTACCCACATGCTGTCCTGAAGATCGCCTGTCAACCCGGATTCTAGGTTCTCTCTCTAAGAAGACGATCAAAGATGAGTTCCGGGAGGGCAGCGTGAGCCAGGCAAGATGGCGCCACTATGAACACTTGCCTACGCCGTAACAGACTGGGGAGGTGGCTGAGTGGTTAGTGTGACGGCCCCGCGTTCAGGAGCTCCTGGAGGGACGCGGGTTCGAATCCTGGCCGCCGCACAGCTGAGGTTTTTCAGTCACCGCCGAGTGGCCCAAGACTACCCACGTGCTGTCCTGAAGACCACCTGTCGACCCGGACTCTAGATTCTCTCTCTTTGGGGAGGCGGTGGCTGAATGGATAGCGTGACGGCGCCGCGTTCAGGACGACGCGAGTTCAATCCCCGCCCGGTGCCACCAAGCTGGGATTTTTCAGCCGCCGCCGAGTGGCTTAAAACTACCCACATGCTGTCAAGAAGACCACCTATCAACCCGGACTCTAGATTCTAGGATAGTAGTTCAGGATGAGATAGATAAGCTTAAGAAGAACAAGTCGCCAGGTCCTGACGGGATATTTCCGAGGGTATTAAAGGAGCTAGGTGATATAATCAGAGACCCACTAACCGACATCTTTAAGATGTCGGTAAATACTGGCTATGTGCCGAGCCTATGGAAAGTAGCTAATGTGACGCCGATTTTTAAAAAGGGGGACAGGTCAGTTGCTTCAAAATATCGCCCAATTAGCTTAACATCGGTTATAGGGAAGATGCTGGAGTCCATAATAGCCAGGAACATTCGGGAGCATTTAGAGAAACATAGCTTAATTCACGACTCGCAGCATGGGTTCACAAAAGGTAGGTCATGCCTCACCAATCTCTTGTCCTTCTACAATAAAGTATTTGAGGCGGTTGACAGAGATGAAAATTATGATGTAATCTATCTTGATTTTAGTAAAGCGTTTGACAAAGTTCCTCACCAACGACTGTTGCTTAAATTACAGGCTCACGGAGTAGAGGGTAAAGTTTTGAACTGGGTCAAGGCGTGGCTTAGCAATAGGAAGCAAAGAGTGCAAATCAATGGTAAAAGATCTGACTGGGGATGTGTTACGAGTGGGGTCCCACAAGGTTCGGTATTAGGTCCACTTTTGTTTATTATTTATATCAATGACTTAGACACAGGAATTAGTAGTGATGTTAGTAAATTTGCAGATGATACCAAGATCGGTAGAGTAATTGAGTCGGATCAGGACGCTAGTATTCTCCAAGGTGAACTCAACAGATTATATGACTGGGCGGATAAATGGCAGATGGAGTTCAATGTAGGGAAGTGCAGTATTCTGAGTGTAGGTAGGAACAACCCCTCACATAACTATTGCTTAAATGACACTCTCATAAGTAGGTCTAGGTGCGAGAGGATTTAGGGTCTTAGTGAGCTCTGATCTCCGTCCAAGGGCACAATGCATTCAAGCTAGAAATCGAGCTAATAGGGTACTGGGATTTATTTCAAGGAGCGTAAGCAACAGAAGCCCCGAAGTCTTCCTCAAACTATATTTAGCATTAGTTAGACCTCATCTTGACTATGCGGTTCAGTTCTGGTCACCCTACTATAGAATGGATATCAAAATGTTAGAATCGGTGCAGAGGAGGATGACTAAGATGATTCAGGGGTTAATGAACTTGCCATACGAGGAAAGACTCAAACAGTTACACTTGCATTCTCTAGAAAGGCGAAGGGTGCGTGGAGACATGATCGAGGTTTATAAATGGATGAAGGGCTTTAATAAGGGAGACATTCATAAGGTTTTGTTGGTAAGAGAACCGGGTAGGACACGAAGTAACGGGTTTAAACTGGATAAATTCAGATTCAACAGGGACATAGGCAAAAATTGGTTTACTAATAGGGTGGTGGATGAGTGGAATAGGCTTAGCAGTCATGTGGTGAGTGCCAATACAATTGTCACATTCAAAAATAGACTAGATAAATTCATGGACAGCGATATTAGGTGGGGTTAGATACACGGGAGCTTAGGGTCAAAGGAGCTGCCTCGTACAGGCCTACCGGCCTCTTGCAGACTCCTGCGTTCTTATGTTCTTATGTTCTTATTATTAAAGATGAGCTTCGGGAGGGCAGCATGAGCCAGGCAAGATGGCGCCACTATAAACACTTGCCTACGTCGTAAAAGACTGAGCCCGACCATCATGCCCCACCGAAAAAGCCTACCCCAGGTATAGGCAGAAACGTACAAAAAAAGTCCAGTACCGAGAGAAATTTAGCAGTGACCATTAAAACAGTCGGTAGTGTATAGTATATAGCGTGGAGTATAGACAGGGTACAGGTAGATTATAGGTGGATTTCAGGTATGGTACAGGTTGTCGGTGGAGCAGAGGCCAGGTACATTGTCTTGCGGGGATGGCCGGGGGTACTGTTAGGGGGATCAGTTCAGGATTAGAGTTTGAGAGAGAGAGAGAGAGAGAGAGAGAGAGAGAGAGAGAGAGAGAGAGAGAGAGAGAGAGAGAGAGAGAGAGAGAGAGAGAGAGAGAGAGAGAGAGAACTGGGGAGGCGTTCATGTGTGTGTGTGTGTGTGTGTGTGTGTGGCTTTTCTTGTCAAATAGCATTGTTGACAGACAGCAAGGGAAGCAGTGTGTGTGTGTGTGTGTGTGTGTGTGTGTGTATGGATATTTTTTGTCTGTTTACATGCATGGATTCTCTCTCTCTCTCTCTCTCTCTCTCTCTCTCTCTCTCTCTCTCTCTCTCTCTCGCTGTCTGTTTGTGTGTTTGTTTGCGTATGTGAGGGAGAGAAGGGAGAGAAGATTTAGGGGAGAGGGGAGGAAAGAGAGAGAGGAAGGGGAGAGAAAAAAGATGGAGGAAACGGAGGAAACTGAAGGAAAGAAAAAGTTTGTTTGAAATTATGTGTGTGTGTGTGTGTGTGTGTGTGTGTGTGTGTGTGTGTGTGTGTGTGTGTGTGTGTGTGTGTGTGTGTGTGTGTGTGTGTGTGTGTGTGTGTGTGTGTGTGTGTTTCTTTCGTTCTTTCACTTTTTTCCTTTCTCTATTTCTCTCTCTCTCTCTCTCTACGCCTTCAACTACCTCGTTTTCCTCTCCCTTCTCTTTCTTTTCCATTCCTTTCACACCCTCTTTCCTTCTCTCTTCCTTCCTCCTACTCCTAACACTCTTCTTTCTCTTTTTCTTGTTCCTCTTTCTACACTTCGGAAGGGAAAGCTAAGAAGAGAAGCTAGGGAGGTGGTGGCTGAATGGATAGCGTGACGGTGCCGCGTTCAGGGTGACGCAAGTTCAATCCCCGCCCGGTGCCACCCAGCTGGGATTTTTCAGCCACCGCCGAGTGGCTTAAAACTACCCACATGCTGTCCAGAAGACCACCTATCAACCCGGACTCTAGATTCTAGGATTAAAGATGAGCTCCTAACACTCTTCTTTCTCTTTCTCTTGTTCCTCTTTCTACACTTTGGAAGGGAAAGCTAAGAGGAAAAAGCTGGGTTGATATAACAATGGTTGGGTTTAAGAGATGGAAAGTCAAGTGTTGTGCTTTTTATATACCTTGTACTGAGAGGATTAGAAAAGCCAAAGTCTCCCCTCGCTTGGATTGTTTGACCGATGTTTCTTATCCTCGGGTTAGTGTGTAGCGTGGAAAGGTTGGAATGATCAACGTTGCTGATCTTGCTCGGGTACTGGAAGACTTGTATCAGATCTCCCCGCAGTCGTCTCTTTTCCAACGTGAAGAGGTTGAGTCGCTTGAGTCGGTCTTCCTAAGGTTGCTTCTTCAGTGATGGTTTCAGTTTCACGGCGCATCGCTGTGCCGTCTCGAGTACTTCAGTGTCTTTCTTGTGGTTAGGAGACCAGAACTGCACTGCGTATTCCAGGTGGGGGCTTACCAGCGAATTATATAAGGAGGAGGAGGAGGAGGAGGAGGAGGAAGAGGAAGAGCAGCATAGTAGTAGTAGTTGTAGTAGTAGTACCTCAATGTCTTTCCTGTAGTTAGGAGACCAGCACTGCACGGCGTATTCCAGGTGGGGGCTTACCAGCGAATTATATATGGAGGAGGAGGAGGAGGAGGAGGAGGAGGAGGAGGAGGAGGAGGAGGAAGAGAAAGAGCAGCATAGTAGTAGTTGTAGTAGTAGTACCTCAATGTCTTTCCTGTAGTTAGGAGACCAGCACTGCACGGCGTATTCCAGGTGGGGCCTTACCAGCGAATTATATAAGGAAGAGGAGGAGGGAGGAGGAGGACGAGGAGGAGGAATAGCAGCATAGTAATAGTAGTAGTAGTAGTCTTCAATGTCTTTCTTGTAGTTAGGAGACCAGAATTGCACGGCGTATTCCAGGTGGGGCCTTACCAGCGAATTATATAAGGAAGAGGAGGAGGAGGAGGATCAACATAGCAATAGTAATAGTAGTAATAGTGGTAGTAGTAGTAGTCTTCAATGTCTTTCTTGTAGTTAGGAGACCAGAACTGCACGGCGTATTCCAGGTTGGGGCCCTACCAGCGAGTTATACAAGGAGGATGAGGATGATGATGATGATGATGAGGGGGAGGAGGAGGAGGAGCACAGTAACAGTAGTAGTAGTAGTTTTCAATGTCTTTCTTGTAGTTAGGAGACCAGAACTGCACAGCGTATCCCAGGTGGGGCCTTACCAGCGAATTATATAAGGAGGAGGAGGAGGAGGAGGAAGATCAACATAGCAATAGTAATAGTAGTAGTAGTAGTCGTAGAACTGGTGGTAGTAGTAGTAGTAGTAACAGTAGTACCACCAGACATCAGAGGCAGAAGCGGGTGGTGGTGGCAACGTGGATTTAGGTCCGCGCAGTATAAAACCCTCGCTAGCCCATTAAACAGCCGGCAGAGATGAAGGCAGCGCGCGTAGATTGTACCACACTTTTCCCGGCTCGCCCCAATCGCGCCCCGGTGCTATTGATGATGTTGGTGGGGGTGCCGATGGCTAAAAAATGAGGGTGTATCAAACGCGCTCTCTGTAGCCCGCTATGGAAATGAGAGGCCTTTTTACACTAGCAACGGGACTAGGTAAACACTTTTTTGACGCCCGGGAGCTTTTGTTAAGGTGTGTGTGAGGGTGGGCAGGTGAGGGAGGGAGGGAGGGAGAACCGAAGGAAGGAAAGAAGGGGAATTGATAGAGATGAGGAAGGAAGGAAGAGAGAGAAAAAGAAAGAAAGAATAAGAGAGAGAGAGAGAGAGAGAGAGAGAGAGAGAGAAGAAAGAAAGAAAAAGAAAGGAAAATGAAGGAAAGGAAAGAAGGAATTAAGGAAGGAAGAGAAACAAGAAGGAAAACAACAAAAAGTAAATGAATAAAGAAAGAAAAAAAGAAAAAGTGAGGAACCACGGGAGGCAAAGTTAGTAATCAGTAAGATAGAAAAAAAATAATAAGAAAAAATAAGAAAAAATAAGAAAATAAGAAAAAATAAGAAAAAATAAAAAGAAAAAGAAAATAAGAAAATAAGAAAAAACGAAAAAAAAAAAGAAAAAGAAAATAAGAAAATAAGAAAATAAGAAAATAAGAAAATAAGAAAATAAGAAAACTAAGAAAATAAGATCATTCCAACAAGTTCTTTTTTTTTTTAGGAACCAACAAGTTTTCTTTTTCGAGCGTCAGTTTTAAGTACAAATTTAAGTATCTTTTTTTTCTTTCTTTTATATTTTTTTCTTCTTTTTTTCTTCCCTTTCTTGAAAATTTCCAACGGTTAAGTAAAAAGAAGAAAAACTACAGTAGACTTTTTAGACTAACAGATTCACTTATTTTTGTTTTTATTATTGTTATTACTATTATTATTATTATTATTATTATTATTATTATTATTATTATTATTATTATTATTATTATTATTATTATTATTATTATTATTATTATTATTATTATTATTATTATCATTATTGTTGTTGTTGTTGTTGTTGTTGTTGTTGTTGTTGTTGTTGTTGTTGTTTTCTTTCTCTCCCTTTTCTTTCTCTTACTTTCCTTTCATTCCCTCTTTCGTTCTTCCTTCTCCTGTTCATCTCTCTCTCTCTCTCTCTCTCTCTCTCTCTCTCTCTCTCTCTCTCTCTTCGCTTTCTACTTCTTTTTTCTCTCCTTCTCTTTCGCTTAGTTTCCTTTTTCACCCTCTTTCTCTCCCTCTTCCTTCCTCTTATTCCTAACACTCTTCTTTCTTCTCTTTCTCTTGTTCCTTTTTCGCTGTTTCTTTCTCTACCGTTTCGTGATATTTTTTTTTCCTTACTCAAGAATTTCGTGTTTGAGAAAATATGAAAAATACTGCATCAGAGTTTTCCCAACAACGATTTTCTTTTTGGCTTCCCTTACTTAAGAATTCTACTACTAACTGACTAACGGAAGCATACACCCGGGGCGCGTTGCTTCACTGACTCCCCGACCATCCTTCCCAGCAAGCCCCCACGCCTTGGCCAGGAGGCTTCGTGGTGCAGTGGTTAGCACACTTGGCTCACAACCGAGAGCCCGGGTTCGATTCCCGGGTGTAGTTGAAAAATTTGTGCGGTTTTTCCGATACCCTACGCCCCTGTCCACCCAGCAGTGTACCAGGTATTAATCGGGGGTTGTGTCCCGTCTCCTGGGGTCTGTTCCCTTCTCCTATAATTCCTTCCCCTTCTGTCTCTCTCCGTCATATAACCACAGATGTTGCGCCGACTAAACAAAACTTTCCAAATTTTCCACGCCTTGGCTCTGTCCATCCAAAGTCCCTCTCGGCTGGATCGGCTGACATGCCCGAGTCATGAATTGCGTGGGCGTCCCCTTGGCCTCCTCCACCCAGGGTTGTCTCGTACAAACCTAAGTCTATTTATATATACCAAGTCAAGTCACTCTGCTTCAAAACTGCGACCGGTACGCGCAGGGGGCGGTTTTGGGGCGGAGCAGCGGGATGACGTCACTTGAAGGTAAAAAAAATAATACCCGCCAGTTCAGGGGTGACTAAAGTTGGGGCCGTGTGTGCACTCTGGATGTGCATTCTCGCCTTCTTTCACAGCGCGTTCAGGCAAGCCACTGACGAAAAAATGTGTCGTTTTATTGTGCTATTGCGTGACTATAATTCCAATGCCTACAAACGGCGGTGTGGGGTGTGAGGGAGGGCATGATGAAGTGATTGATTTAAATTAGTCCGCCTTTCTTCGTTTTCTCTAAATCCCTGTTTCTACATTCTCTAGTTTGGCTCCAAGCAGTGTCACGCATAAGCCACGCCTCGGCCGTGTCTCCTCCCACAAACCTGCCTATGACTTGACTTGGTATGTATAGACTTAGGCGCCGCGTGCCCGTATAGCCGGAGTTGGCGTTCGCGGACTAATCTGGTAACAGGCCTCGACTCAGCTTCACGGAGTAGTCGCCGGTTCAACACGAAGTCACTCCAGGGATGCCGTGTGACTCTTTGAAGGTACTTGAACTAAAGGCAGAAAGAGACAAACAAAATGTGGTTATAGTTTAGGTTGGAGACATGTTTAGCCCGGTAGCAGCGACGGGCCAAATTTGTGCCATGATATAAACCCCAAAAAATAGATGATACATAAACTGATCACAAATGCTTTGATATATACTATGAAATAGTTTGTGTGAGGGGTGATTTTTTCTCATTTTTCTCGCTTGGAGGGACCATTAAGAAACATGATCCCCGCTGCTACCGGGCTAAATACTCCCCTCCTGAAAGCGTTCAAGTCGTAGGAATGAGAAAATATAAAGGAAAGAAAGCTCTTCCAGAGTGTCCTATTGTAGAGGATGAAACTAATGAAGATAACGGCCAACTCTTGCATTAGGGAGTTGGACAGCAGAGGGACATTGTATAATAGAGAGACGTCTTGAAACTCCCCTCTCGAAAGCGTTCAAGTCGTAGGAATGAGAAAATATGAACGAGAGAAAGAGTCTACCAGAGTAGAGGATGAAACTAATGAAGATAGCCTGGAACTTTTGCATTAGGAAATTGGACAGCAGAGGGACAGTGTGTAACAGAGAGACGTCTTGATATTCCCCTCTCGAAAACGTTCAAGTCGTAGGAATGAGAAAACATGAACGAAATAAAGAGTTTTTCAGTGTAGAGGATGAGACTGATGGAGATAACCGGGAACTCTTGCATTAGGGATTTGGACAGCAGAGGAAGATAGTTTGTAACAGAGAGACCAGCATAAAAATACAACCGATAAGTGACTCTCTCTCTCTCTCTCTCTCTCTCTCTCTCTCTCTCTCTCTCTCTCTCTCTCTCTCTCTCTCTCTCTCTCTCTCTCTCTCTCTTTGTATCTATTTGAACTTCCATGTCTAAGTCTGTTCATCAACTCCAATGGCTTCTATATATATTTCTATTTTTATATAAGTGAATGTAAGTTTACCATCACAAGACTGATTTACCGTTGAGGGCAAGAGAGAATGTAATTGATAGAAGAGAAGAAGTTCATTGTATTCTTGGGAGGAAAGGAACCCAGCAAAACAACAGCCCGGCCAAAACATTAAAGAAATTGAAATAATGAGAAAGAATGGTTTGGGAGTGAGAGGGAAGGGAAGGGAAGGGAAGGGAGGGGGAGGGAAAGGAAGGGAAAGGAGAAGAGAAGAGAAGAGAAGAGAAGAGAAGAGAAGGAAAGGAAAATAAAGGAAAGGAAAGGAAAGGAAAGGAAAGGAAAGGAAAGGAAAGGGAGGAGATGGAAGGGAACGGAGAGAGAGAGAGAGAGAGAGAGAGAGAGAGAGAGAGAGAGAGAGAGAGAGAGAGAGAGAGAACAAAAAAAAAGACGGGAAAGAAAAGAAAAAAAGAAAGAAAAAAGAGAGAGAGAAAGAAAGAAAGAGAGATAGAGTCAGACAGGTACAATTAACAGGGAGGCAGGAGGGACATATTGAGCGACCGTCGGAGAAAATGGAGCAGCGTGCGTGCGGGATAACTCTTCTAACTTAATAACTCTAACCCAAACAGATCACACGGCTGAGGTCACGGCGCCGCGCCCTTAACCAAGACGGACGGCACGGGAAAAAGACGGACGGCGGATGAACGGACGGCGGATGAACGGACGGGCTGAGGAGAAACAGCCATAGGAGGAAAGAGGAAGAGAAGAAGAGAAGAGAAGAGACGTTTTGTGAGGAGAAAAGTGTAAAGAGAGGAGACACATCGATAAGGAGGAGGAAAAGCTTGTGTTTGGAGGAGAGGAAGAAGAGAGAGAGAAGAGAGAAGGGAGGAAAAGAAGAGATAGAAGAGGGAAGAAGGAAGAAGCTTGTTTTTGGAGGAGAGGAAGAAGAGAAGAAGAGAGAAAAGGGAGGAAAAGAAGAGATAGAAGAGAAGAGAAGAGAGAGTACAGAGAACGATAGGAGGAGGAAGAAGAGAGAGAGAAGAGAGCAGGGAGGAAAAAAAGAGAGAAGAGAAGAGAAGAGAAGAGAAGAGAAGAGAAGATACAGATAGCGATAGGAGAAGGAAAAAACTTGTGTTTGGAGGAGAAGAAGAAGAGAAGAGAAATGTGAAGAGAAATAGAGAAGCATTATGAAGAGAAACACTAACAGAATGAAATGAAGAGAAGGTTACATACAGGCAGTGTCAGAATCACTTAATAGGAAGAAGAGAAAAGAGGAGAAAAGAGTGAACAGAGACAGAAGAAGAGAAACGAGAGAAGAGAAAGGAGTGTAGTCACCTGAAAAGAAGAGAAAGTGAACTGTATTAGAGAGAAAAGTGCATAGGAGCTGAGGAGAAGAGAAAGATAGAGGAGAAAAGTGCTGTTAGAATAAAGGAGAAAGTTTGTCATAACCACTAAAAGGAGAGAGACCAGAGAAGAGAAGTGTGGTTCATATAGCAATAGAAGAGAAAGAGGAGCTTGGTGAAGAGAGATAGAAGAGAAGAGTGAAGAAAAAGGCAGAAAATATATGTGTCAGTCCTACATAGAAGAAACAGAGAGTGGAGAAGAGAGTGTACAGGCCATTTAGAAGAGAAGAGAAGAGTCCAAGAAGAAGAGAAGAGCTTTTTGTCAGTATGAAATAGAAGAGAAACGAGGAAGAAGGAGAGTAATGTAAAAGCCTCGGACATAAAAGAGAAGAGAAAAGAAAAGAAGGGAAGAGAGAAGAGGTGAAGAGAAAGGGAGAGTGTCAAGTGGATTTTAAAGTGAGAGGAGAAAGTGTTAGTCAGGAAAAGAGAAAAAGAGAACTAAGAGGAGAAAAACAACCAAAACAACGTAGAAGAGAAAAAACACTACAGAAAGACACAGAAAGAAGAGAAATACAAAAGAAAGAAGAGAAATCGAATAGAAATAAAAAGAGATAAAATAGAAAAAAAAGAGAAAAAGAGAAATAAGAGGAGAAAAACAACCAAAACAACGTAGAAGAGAAAAAACACTACAGAAAGACACAGAAAGAAGAGAAATCGAATAGAAATAAAAGATAAAAAAAAGAGAAAAAGAGAAATAAGAGGAAAAAACAACCAAAACAACGTAGAAGAGAAAAAGGGACTACAAAAAGACACAAAAAGAAGAGAAATACAAAAAGAAAAGAAAAATAAGAAGAGAAAAAGTGACCCCAACTGACGTAGAAGAGAAAATGGGAATATAAAAAAAACTAAAAGAAGAGAAATACAAAAAAAGAAGAGAAATTAAACAAAACTAACAGAAATAGAACAGACGTAGAAGAGACCAGGCAGTGAGGAGAAGAGAAGAAGAAGAGAAAGGTGATGCAGTGAAGAGAAGGAAGAAGGAAGAGGAGGAGGAGGAAGAGAGTGTGAAGAGAACGGAAGGGAAAGGCAGCAAGATGGTGGTCCTTTCTCCTCTACGTCAGCTGGTGTTTCTCTTCATCTCCTGCTGTCTCATTGCTTCGACCTCGCCCAAGCAAGGTTAGTGTTCTCTTCTCCTTTCTCTTCTTCTTCTTTCGCTTCCTTTCTCTTCTTTTCTCTTCTTCTTCGTTCTCTTAATTTCTCTTCTTCATTTCTCTTCTCCTTTCTCTACATTTCTCTTCTTCTTCGTTCTCTTAATTTCTCTTCTCCTTTCTCTTAATTTTTTTTATTCTCTTTATTTTTCTCTTCTCTTCTCCTCTATTCTCTTCTCCTCTCTTCTCTTTTCTTCTTTTTACTTTTTTCTCTTCTTCTCCTTCTTCTTCTTCTTCTTCTTCTTCTTCTTCTTCTTCTTCTTCTTCTTCTTCTTCTTCTTCTTCTCCTTCTTCTTCTTCTTCTTCTTCTTCTTCTTCTTCTTCTTCTTCTTCTTCTTCTTATTATTATTATTATTATTATTATTATTATTATTATTATTATTATTATTATTATTATTATTATTATTATTATTATTATTATTATTATTATTATTATTATTATTATTATTATTATTATTATTATTATTATTATTATTATTATTATTGTTTTTCTTTTTCTTCTTCCTCTTACTAGTCTGTTCTTCCTATGTATTCCAACACCTCCTCCTCCTCCTCCTCCTCCTCCTCCTCCTCCTCCTCCTCTTCCTTAAAAGGCTGCATGAAATGTGTATTAAAGATGTGTGTGCGTGTGTGTGTGTGTGTGTGTGTGTGTGTGTGTGTGTGTGTGTGTGTGTGTGTGTGTGTGTGTGTGTGTGTTAAATTTTTTTTTTTGGAGAGAGAGAGAGAGAGAGAGAGAGAGAGAGAGAGAGAGAGAGAGAGAGAGAGAGAGAGAGAGAGAGAGAGAGAGAGAGAGAGAGAGAGAGAGAGAGAGAGAGAGAGAGAGAGAGAGAGAGAGAGAGAGAGAGAGAGAGAGAGAGAGAGAGAGAGAGAGAGAGAGAGAGAGAGAGAGATGGAGGAAGGGAAGAAGTAGATAACGAAATGAATAGGGAATAAACAGGAGGAGGAGGAGGAGGAGAAGGAGGAGGAATGGAGAAAGAGAGAGGAAGAGAGAGGGAGGAAGGGAAGGAATAGATAACGTCGTGAGTAGGAAGTAAACTATATGAGGAAGAAGGAGGAGGAGGAGGAGGAGGACTAAGAAGAAGAAGAAGAAGAAGAAGAAGAAGAAGAAGAAAGAGGAGGAGGAATACATAGGAATACATAGGAATACATAGGAAGAACAGACACCAGAAGACCTATCGGTCTATGGCGAGGGTGTCTGTTTACTACCGCTACTACTAGTAATCTACGTGTGGCAGGACAGGACAGAATAGATGAAGGCTCCTCCCCACCCACCTCTCCCTCCGGCAACGTGCCGGCAGGAAATAGTTAGAAGAGAACACCATGTACCTTTAAGGAAGAAAGGGACATGGAAATTTTACAGTAAAGAGAGAAATAAGAGGAAATTACTACCCTTAACTTACACTACTGGTAACCTAAGCTGTGGGGGAAAATTACTTCATTACATAAGAACATAAGAATATAGAAATACAGGGAGACTGGAAGAGGACGAGTGGCCTATACAGGGCAGCCCCAGAATCCCCCCTAATACCTACGATGGGTGAGGTGTAGTTTCAGGGGCACAGGTGGAGGCTTGATCCTCGTCTTACCGGCGGTACTAGGCACGGCACCAGTAACCTGTCACCTTACTGCACCCACACCTCACTCCACCTGTCATGCGGACATTAACTGTTGCTTTACTCTATTGTTGACTTTCACTACTTGCAGTCTAGGTTGTGGGGGAGAGTTATATGAATATAGGCTGAGGTCTTGCTGCAATCTGTCTGAAAACATGCGAAAAAGGGTCAATATAATCTTATATCCCTGAAGTACTTATCCAAAGAAGACTTAAAGCTATTGATACTCTGTGCGCTAACTACTGACGGTGGGAGTCTATTCCAGTGATCGACGACTCTGTTATTGAAAAAACTTCTGCACACCAATGTGTTACATCGATTTCCCTTTAACTTCATACCGTTGCTGCGTGTTATTGTGTTGGTGTCTCTCTGAAATAGACTATCTGGGTTAATGTTGTCGAATCCATTAAGGATTCTGAACACTTCAATTAAGTCCCCTCTTATCCTTCGCTTTTTTAGGGAAAACATATCTAAACGCTTTAAACGCTCGTCGTATGGCAAGTTTCGGAGCGCTGGAATTTGTTTGGTTGCTCGTCGCTGTATCTTTTCTAGGAAAACTTGATCTTTGATATAGTTCGGTGACCAGAACTGAACGGCGTATTCTAGGTGTGGTCTTGCAAATGCTAAATATAATCTCTTCATAAGTTCGGGTGATTTATAATCAAAGATTAATCTCAACATCATATTGGCTTTTTTACTCGCTACAGAACATTGATCACTCATTTTAAGAGTGTTACTGATAATGACACCAAGATCTTTTTCTTGTTTTACTTCGCTGAGCTCATGTCCTTGAATCTGATATTTAAAGTTAGGATTGTTTTCACCTATGTGCACTACTTTACATTTATCTACGTTAAAACTCATTTGCCATTTTTCGCTCCAGTCGGCAAGTCTTATTAAGTCTGATTGAATGTTCTCGCAACTTTGACTGTTCATTACCGTACCTCCTAATTTGGTGTCGTCGGCGAATTTGGCTACTTTTGATAGGATATCAGTTTCTAAGTCGTTCACGTAAATTATGAATAGTGTTGGCCCCAGGACCGAACCTTGGGGCACGCCACTGGTGACGGGTTGCCAATCCGATGCTTCACCATTAAGAACTACACGTTGTTCTCTGTTGGTGAGCCAGTCATGAATCCACGCACATAGATGGTCGTTAATACCGTGGGAACGCAGTTTTGAAATAAGCCTAACGTGAGGAACTTTATCAAACGCTTTCTGAAAATCTAAGTAAATTACGTCATATGGGCTTCGGGCATCCCAACATGTATAAACATCGTTGAAAAAGGTTAATAGGTTGGTAAGGCAAGACCGATTATTACGAAATCCATGCTGACTATCAGTTATCAAATCATTTGTTTCACGGAAAGTAATCATTTTATCCCTGATTATTTTTTCGAATAGTTTAATTAGGACAGACGTAAGGCTGATAGGACGATAATTACTGGCTTGTTTTTTGTCTCCTATTTTTAAAGATCGGGGTAATATTGGCCTTTTTCCACTCGAGAGGCACACTGGCCTGTGCTAATGACTTGTTGAATATTAATGTTATGGGTAATTCTAGCTGTTGCCTACATTCTCTCAACACGCGAGGAGATAAATTGTCGGGGCCCGGAGATTTATTTGGATCCATTTTCTGCAGGTACGCACGCACTTCGCTGATATCAATTTCGGTCAATGCAAGCTTATGTTCTTCAGGGCCTTGAAAAATTTTCTTCGGGGCTGGAATCGATGTCATGTTTTCTTTTGTAAATACTTTACTTAAGGTTGAATTTAGGACCGACGCCATGCCTTTATCATCACTAATCACTTAACACTTATCACTTAACAGTAGTGGGCCGATATTATTTTTAACAGTTTTTTTGTTTCTTATGTAACTGAAAAATAACCTTGGATTTTTCTTAGCATCGAGTGATATTTTCATCTCATATTCGCGTTTCTGTTATCTGATTTTCCTTTCGCACTCTCTCTTGACATTGATGTAATTAGTATGATCCTGTGGATTATGTGTCAGTTTATATTTCTTATAGAGTTTTCTTTTTTCGGCGATGATTTTTTGTAGGTAATTATTCATCCACAACGGTTTTTGATTATCAGTCCTTCGTGGCTTGAGTGGAATGAATTTATTTACACTCGCTGTGATTTGTGCAGTAAAACGATTATACATTTCTTGAACGCTGACGTTGTTGAGCAAATGATTCCAATTTACTGAAGCCAGTTCTCTTTTTAGGTTCATAAACTTTGCTTTACTATAATTAGGCATTAAGAGTGAGTTTGCTTGTGCTTTTGTTTCAATATTCAAAGTACATCTTATTATGTTGTGGTCGCTGCTTGCAAATGGCTCGCCTACCTCACAGGCAGTTATGAGATGACTATCGGTCGCGAAGATTAAATCAAGAATATTATTTCCGCGTGTCGGCATGGTAACAGTTTGATTAAGAAATGAATTTTGTGCAAAGTTAATTAATCTCTCGCCTTCTCTGTCGCCAGAAAGTGCATTCCAGTTAACGGAGGGGTTATTGAAGTCACCGCATATTATTGCATTTTTATTTCTGATAACTCTTTTTATCTCTGCGTAGAGATTTCCATCAATGTCTTCATTTGATTTAGGAGGTCGGTAAATTACGCCCAGAACATACTTCTCATTATTGATCGTTGCTTGTACATACAATGAATCATAAGCCTCTGTTTCGGCAATGTTTAGCTGAATGACTTCTAAATTATTTTTCGCATATATTATTACGCCTCCTCCTTTTTTGTGCAGACGACACTTAGCAAACGCATTGTAACCATTTATAGCTACTTCACCTAAGTGACGTTTATCGCGCATATTCAGCCGTGTTTCCGTGATCAAAATGAAGTCGGGTTTTTCGGTAATTGCATGTATTATCAAGTGGCTACGCTTCTGAATGACGCTACGGCATTTACATAAAAGATGTTTGATTTATTCGTCGAGTGTGCGCCATCTATCAACTGTCGTTTCACTGGAATAGCGCGTCAGACCTGACTATCCTCAATTACCCCTACCTCACCAACCACCTGCGTGGCTGTTGACCTCACTGCTACCTCAGTACCCCTCACCTGTGGGTCTGGTGACCTGACATCCTGCGCAGTACTGTACACCTGCGGCCTGACCTCACTATCAGGGTGTGGTTTCCTCCCGGCTAAGCCGGAAGCCACCTCACCTCGTTGCTGCACCTGTCTAGCTCTTTCGATATTTCCTCATCTAACACTCTGCCTAGCCTCGCCTTGCCCACACAATTTAGATGAAGGCCATCATTAGCAAACAGGCTTCTGTCATGAATAAAATGATCCCATACGTCCACAAACATGACTCCCTTACTACTACACAAATCCCTGACACGCTCGTTAATCCCCAGCATTCTACTGAGAATGAAGGAGTTAACATCGTGGCGGGGGAGCAAACCACTCACTACAGAACGTCTCCTGCTTTCTTTTAGTTTTCCGACAAATTTCCTATATTTGTCTACAATTTCCTCTGATCTGCCTTTCGCTACATTGTTTGTTCCTACCACGTAGACAAACATTGTCTCCTCTGAGGTAGTAGCGACTAAGTCGTCAACCTTCTCAGCTACGTCCTCAATTCTGGTTCCTGGGAAAGCAACATGGCGACGCCTCGCTCCCTTCCTACAAAACTCACGGTCCTGCTTTCTAACTAAGCTGCCCCCGACAAGAACGATGCCTGGATCATTCTCAACTTGGTCTCCTAACACCTTAAACCTGTTTCTCGTCACGACCCAACTGTAACTAACATCTTCTGCTACAGCCTTTCCCCCTTTTCTAACAGGCTGGAAGGAATCTAATGTATCTACCTTCTTCTCTACCTCACCCACTCTATCTTCCAATCTCTCTACCTTTTCAACAACCTTGAACACTCGCACCTTCTAAACCAAGCACTCCCTCCAGAAACTGTAATTTACTATCTAACGCTTCTAACTTAACACTTTCCTTGTGTTCAGTTTCACAGAAGAAACACAGTATACTCATCGTTCTCCTTATTGGGGAAGTCCTTCGTGAACTCCCTTTTGCAGGAGTGGCACGCATAACGAGTGGCGTAGGGCATCGTGACCTGACTGCGACACCTGGTAGGAGCGAATGAAGGCAGCTGAGAGGCGAGTGGAGGCAGCTGAGGGGCGAGTGGAGGCAGCTGAGAGGCGAGTGAAGGCAGCTGAGAGGCGAGTGGAGGCAGCTGAGAGGCGAGTGGAGGCAGCTGAGAGGCGAGTGGAGGCAGCTGAGAGGCGAGTGGAGGCAGCTGAGAGGCGAGTGAAGGCAGCTGAGAGGCGAGTGAGGCAGCTGAGAGGCGAGTGAGGCAGCTGAGAGGCGAGTGAGGCAGCTGAGAGGCGAGTGAGGCAGCTGAGAGGCGAGTGAGGCAGCTGAGAGGCGAGTGAGGCAGCTGAGAGGCGAGTGAGGCAGCTGAGAGGCGAGTGATCAAGGCAGCTGAGAGGCGAGTGAAGGCAGCTGAGAGGCGAGTGGAGGCAGCTGAGAGGCGAGTGAAGGCAGCTGAGAGGCGAGTGAAGGCAGCTGAGAGGCGAGTGAAGGCAGCTGAGAGGCGAGTGAAGGCAGCTGAGAGGCGAGTGAAGGCAGCTGAGAGGCGAGTGAAGGCAGCTGAGAGGCGAGTGAAGGCAGCTGAGAGGAGTGAAGGGAGCTGTGAGGCGAGTGTAGGCAGCTGAGTGGCGAGTGAAGGCAGCTGAGAGGCGAGTGAAGGCAGCTGAGAGGCGAGTGAAGGCAGCTGAGAGGCGAGTGAAGGCAGCTGAGAGGCGAGTGAAGGCAGCTGAGTGCGGAGTGGAGGCAGCTGAGAGGCGAGTGAAGGCAGCTGAGTGGCGAGTGGAGGCAGCTGAGGGGCGAGGAAGGCAGCTGAGAGGCGAGTGAAGGCAGCTGAGAGGCGAGTGAAGGCAGCTGAGAGGCGAGTGAAGGCAGCTGAGGCGAGTGAAGGCAGCTGAGAGGCGAGTGAGAGGCGAGTGAAGGCAGCTGAGAGGCGAGTGAAGGCAGCTGAGAGGCGAGGAAGGCAGCTGAGAGGGCGAGGAAGGCAGCTGAAAGGCGAGTGGAGGCAGCTGAGAGGCGAGTGAAGGCAGCTGAGAGGCGAGTGAAGGCAGCTGAGGGGCGAGGAAGGCAGCTGAGGGCGAGTGAAGGCAGCTGAGAGGCGAGTGAAGGCAGCTGAGAGGCGAGTGAAGGCAGCTGAGAGGCGAGTGAAGGCAGCTGAGAGGCGAGTGAAGGCAGCTGAGAGGCGAGTGAAGGCAGCTGAGAGGCGAGTGAAGGCAGCTGAGAAGCGAGGAAGGCAGCTGAGGGGCGAGTGAAGGCAGCTGAGAGGCGAGTGAAGGCAGCTGAGGGGCGAGTGAAGGCAGCTGAGAGGCGAGTGAAGGCAGCAGAGCGGCGAGAAGGCAGCTGAGAGGCGAGTGAAGGCAGCTGAGAGGCGAGTGAAGGCAGCTGAGAGGCGAGTGAAGGCAGCTGAGAGGCGAGTGAAGGCAGCTGAGAGGCGAGTGAAGGCAGCTGAGGGGCGAGTGAAGGCAGCTGAGAGGCGAGTGAAGGCAGCTGAGAGGCGAGTGAAGGCAGCTGAGAGGCGAGTGAAGGCAGCTGAGAGGCGAGGGAAGGCAGCTGCGACGCGATTGAAGGCAGCTGAGAGGCGAGTGAAGGCAGCTGAGAGGCGAGTGAAGGCAGCTGAGAGGCGAGTGAAGGCAGCTGAGAGGCGAGTGAAGGCAGCTGAGAGGCGAGAGGAGGCAGCTGAGGGGCGAGTGAAGGCAGCTGAGGGGCGAGTGAAGGCAGCTGAGACGCGAGTGAAGGCAGCTGAGAGGCGAGAGGAAGGCAGCTGAGAGGCGAGTGAAGGCAGCTGAGAGGCGAGTGAAGGCAGCTGAGAGGCGAGTGAAGGCAGCTGAGAGGCGAGTGAAGGCAGCTGAGAGGCGAGTGAAGGCAGCTGAGGGGCGAGTGAAGGCAGCTGAGAGGCGAGTGAAGGCAGCTGAGAGGCGAGAGGAGGCAGCTGAGAGGCGAGTGAAGGCAGCTGAGAGGCGAGTGAAGGCAGCTGAGAGGCGAGTGAAGGCAGCTGAGGGGCGAGTGAAGGCAGCTGAGGGGCGAGTGAAGGCAGCTGAGAGGCGAGAGGAGGCAGCTGAGAGGCGAGTGAAGGCAGCTGAGAGGCGAGAGGAGGCAGCTGAGAGGCGAGTGAAGGCAGCTGAGAGGCGAGAGGAGGCAGCTGAGAGGCGAGTGAAGGTAGCTGAGAGGCGAGAGGAGGCAGCTGAGAGGCGAGTGAAGGCAGCTGAGAGGCGAGTGAAGGCAGCTGAGAGGCGAGAGGAGGCAGCTGAGAGGCGAGTGAAGGCAGCTGAGAGGCGAGTGGAGGCAGCTGAGAGGCGAGTGAAGGCAGCTGAGAGGCGAGTGAAGGCAGCTGAGAGGCGAGTGAAGGCAGCTGAGAGGCGAGGGGAGGCAGCTGAGAGGCGAGTGAAGGCAGCTGAGAGGCGAGTGAAGGCAGCTGAGAGGCGAGTGAAGGCAGCTGAGAGGCGAGTGTAGGCAGCTGAGAGGCGAGTGAAGGCAGCTGAGAGGCGAGTGAAGGCAGCTGAGAGGCGAGTGAAGGCAGCTGAGAGGCGAGTGAAGGCAGCTGAGAGGCGAGTGAAGGCAGCTGAGGGGCGAGTGAAGGCAGCTGAGAGGCGAGTGAAGGCAGCTGAGAGGCGAGTGAAGGCAGCTGAGAGGCGAGTGAAGGCAGCTGAGAGGCGAGTGAAGGCAGCTGAGAGGCGAGTGAAGGCAGCTGAGAGGCGAGTGAAGGCAGCTGAGTGGCGAGTGAAGGCAGCTGAGAGGCGAGTGTAGGCAGCTGAGAGGCGAGGGAAGGCAGCTGAGAGGCGAGTGAAGGCAGCTGAGAGGCGAGTGAAGGCAGCTGAGAGGCGAGTGAAGGCAGCTGAGAGGCGAGTGAAGGCAGCTGAGAGGCGAGTGAAGGCAGCTGAGAGGCGAGTGAAGGCAGCTGAGAGGCGAGTGAAGGCAGCTGAGAGGCGAGTGAAGGCAGCTGAGAGGCGAGTGAAGGCAGCTGAGAGGCGAGTGAAGGCAGCTGAGAGGCGAGTGAAGGCAGCTGAGAGGCGAGTGAAGGCAGCTGAGAGGCGAGTGAAGGCAGCTGAGAGGCGAGTGAAGGCAGCTGAGAGGCGGGTGCTGGCAGCTTAGAGGCGAGGAGGCAGCTGAGAGAGGCGAGTCAAGTCAGATGAGTGGCGAGTGAAGGCAGCTGAGAGGCGAGTGAAGGCAGCTGAGGGGCGAGTGAAGGCAGCTGAGAGGCGAGTGAAGGCAGCTGAGAGGCGAGTGAAGGCAGCTGAGAGGCGAGTGAAGGCAGCTGAGAGGCGAGTGAAGGCAGCTGAGAGGCGAGTGAAGGCAGCTGAGAGGCGAGTGAAGGCAGCTGAGGGCGAGTGAAGGCAGCTGAGAGGCGAGTGAAGGCAGCTGAGAGGCGAGGAAGGCAGCTGAGGGGCGAGTGAAGGCAGCTGAGAGGCGAGTGAAGGCAGCTGAGAGGCGAGTGAAGGCAGCTGAGAGGCGAGTGAAGGCAGCTGAGGGGCGAGTGAAGGCAGCTGAGAGGCGAGTGAAGGCAGCTGAGAGGCGAGTGAAGGCAGCTGAGGGGCGAGTGAAGGCAGCTGAGAGGCGAGTGAAGGCAGCTGAGAGGCGAGTGATCAAGGCAGCTGAGAGGCGAGTGATCAAGGCAGCTGAGAGGCGAGTGAGGCAGCTGAGAGGCGAGTGATCAAGGCAGCTGAGAGGCGAGTGAGGCAGCTGAGAGGCGAGTGAAGGCAGCTGAGGGGCGAGTGAAGGCAGCTGAGAGGCGAGTGAAGGCAGCTGAGAGGCGAGTGAAGGCAGCTGAGAGGCGAGTGAAGGCAGCTGAGAGGCGAGTGAAGGCAGCTGAGTGGAGAGTGGAGGCAGCTGAGAGGCGAGGAAGGCAGCTGGAGAGGCGAGTGGAGGCAGCTGAGAGGCGAGTGAAGGCAGCTGAGAGGCGAGTGAAGGCAGCTGAGAGGCGAGTGAAGGCAGCTGAGAGGCGAGTGAAGGCAGCTGAGAGGCGAGTGCAGGCAGCTGAGAGGCGAGTGAAGGCAGCTGAGAGGCGAGGAGGCAGCTGAGGGGCGAGTGAAGGCAGCTGAGAGGCGAGTGAAGGCAGCTGAGAGGCGAGTGGAGGCAGCTGAGAGGCGAGTGAAGGCAGCTGAGAGGCGAGTGAAGGCAGCTGAGAGGCGAGTGAAGGCAGCTGAGAGGCGAGTGGAGGCAGCTGAGAGAGGCGAGTGAAGGCAGCTGAGAGGCGAGTGAAGGCAGCTGAGAGGCGAGTGGAGGCAGCTGAGAGGCGAGTGAAGGCAGCTGAGAGGCGAGTGAAGGCAGCTGAGAGGCGAGTGAAGGCAGCTGAGAGGCGAGTGAAGGCAGCTGAGAGGCGAGTGAAGGCAGCTGAGAGGCGAAGGAGGAAGGCAGCTGAGAGGCGAGTGCAGGCAGCTGAGAGGCGAGTGAAGGCAGCTGAGAGGCGAGTGAAGGCAGCTGAGAGGCGAGCTGAAGGAGTGAAGGCAGCTGAGTGGCGAGTGAAGGCAGCTGAGAGGCGAGTGAAGGCAGCTGAGAGGCGAGTGAAGGCAGCTGAGAGGCGAGTGAAGGCAGCTGAGAGGCGAGTGAAGGCAGCTGAGAGGAGTGAAGGCAGCTGAGAGGCGAGTGAAGGCAGCTGAGAGGCGAGTGAAGGCAGCTGAGAGGCGAGTGAAGGCAGCTGAGAGGCGAGTGAAGGCAGCTGAGAGGCGAGGGAAGGAAGCTGAGAGGCGAGTGAAGGCAGCTGAGAGGCGAGTGAAGGCAGCTGAGAGGCGAGTGAAGGCAGCTGAGAGGCGAGTGAAGGCAGCTGAGGGGCGAGTGAAGGCAGCTGAGAGGCGAGTGAAGGCAGCTGAGAGGCGAGTGAAGGCAGCTGAGAGGCGAGTGAAGGCAGCTGAGGGGCGAGTGAAGGCAGCTGAGAGGCGAGTGAAGGCAGCTGAGAGGCGAGTGAAGGCAGCTGAGAGGCGAGTGTAGGCAGCTGAGAGGCGAGTGTAGGCAGCTGAGAGGCGAGTGAAGGCAGCTGAGAGGCGAGTGAAGGCAGCTGAGAAGCGAGAGGAGGCAGCTGAGGGGCGAGTGAAGGCAGCTGAGAGGCGAGTGAAGGCAGCTGAGAGGCGAGTGAAGGCAG
>NC_066534.1:1933167-1950667 GCF_024679095.1 Eriocheir sinensis
AATTTGGCCCGTCTCTTCTACACGTTAATGGCTCAAATTTGGCCCGTCGCTGCTACACGGTAAGGCCACAAACTTGGCCCGTCACTGCTACACGGTAAAGCCACAAATTTGGCCCGTCGTTGCTACACGGTAAAGCCACAAATTTGGCCCGTCACTGCTACACGGTAAAGCCATAAATTTAGCCCGTCGCTGCTACACAGTAAAGACACAAATTTAGCCCGTCGCTGCTACACGGTAAAGACACAAATTTGGCCCGTCACTGCTACACGGTAAAGCCACAAATTTGGTCCGTCGCTGCTACACGGTAAAGCCACAAATTTGGTCCGTCGTTGATACACGGTAAAGCCACAAATTTGGCCCGTCGCTGCTACACGGTAAAGCCACAAATTTGGCCCGTCGCTGCTACACGGTAAAGCCACAAATTTGGCCCGTCGCTGCTACACGGTAAAGCCACACATGTGGCCCGTCGCTGCTACACGGTAAAGCCACAAATTTGGCCCGTCGCTGCCACACGGTAAAGCCACAAACTTGGCCCGTCGCTGCTACACGGTAAAGCCACAAATTTGGCCCGTCGCTGCTACACGGTAAAGCCACAAATTTGGCCCGTCGCTCCTACACGGTAAAGCCACAAATTTGGCCCGTCGCTGCTACACGGTAAAGCCACAAATATGGCCCGTCGCTGCTACACGGTAAAGCCACAAATTTGGCCCGTCGCTGCCACACGGTAAAGCCACAAATTTGGCCCGTCGCTGCTACACGGTAAAGCCACAAATTTGGCCCGTCGCTGCTGCCGGGCTAAAAGAGTGCACGGGGCTCGGAGATAATGTTGTTTCTATAAGAAGGAGTTCCGGGGCGCAGCATGAGCCAAGAGAAGATGGCGCCACTATAAACACTTGCTTGCGCCATGACGGGATGGGGCCGACTACCATCCAAGCCCCTCAAGCAAGCCTACCGGCGCTATAGGCGTAGACGTAAAAAAAAATAAAAAAATAAACACCGCAGACTCGGAGTACAACTAGTCAGCACAAGGCCCATATACGGGAGGTCGCCGGCAAGATATGGGAGAAACTATGGATGGCGTTATTAGAGAAATGAAGGGCAAAGTTGGAGAAGTTGGAGTAAGACTGTTCGATGAGGGAAGGAAGTGGGTACTGAATTCGATACTGTTTGCTGATGACACGGTGCTCATTGCAGAAAATGAAAGTGACCTACAAAATTTGGTCAGTGTTTTTGATAGTGTCTGTAACAGGAGAAAGCTGAAAGTAAATGTCAACAAAAGTAAAGTGATGGTTTGTGAGCGAAGTAGAAGTGAGGTTGTAGATTTTGTATGCCCATATAGAGTGGGAATTGAATGTGAAAAAGAATGCAAAGTAATTTGTTTCTGATAATGTCCCAGCCCTGGTTTTCTCGCAGCTTGAAACCCCTACGAGAACAACCGCCCACACACCACCTCACACAAATGACACCTTGGCTTGGCTTAGCTCTCTACACACAAACAGTTCAAGCACACACACACACACACACACACACACACACACACACACACACACACACACACACAGCACGCCCGGGGTATACAAATAAGGTGCCCGATTAACAATAACTACACCAGACCAACTGAAGGTTTGTTTTGGTTCATGGTACAGAGGAAGGGTCAACCTACACCATACAACTGTACACTCCTGCTGGCTTTCCTTCTCCTCCGCCTGCGTCCTCACCACTAACCCATTTACTCTTTGTACTAAGTCCTTGATTAAGAGAGAGAGAGAGAGAGAGAGAGAGAGAGAGAGAGAGAGAGAGAGAGAGAGAGAGAGAGAGAGAGAGAGAGAGAGAGAGAGAGAGAGAGAGAGAGAGAGAGAGAATTACATAGATAACCACACCACACAGGCCCTAAGGAGAGAGAGAGAGAGAGAGAGAGAGAGAGAGATATAATTACATAGATAACCACACCACACAGGCCCTAAGGAGAGAGAGAGAGAGAGAGAGAGAGAGAGAGAGAGAGAGAGAGAGAGAGAGAGAGAGAGAGAGAGAGTAAAATTGTCGAGGCGGAATAAATAAATGAAATGTTGGATGTGTGAAACTCTCTCTCTCTCTCTCTCTCTGCTGTTGGTTGTTGTTGTTGTTGTTGTTGTTGTTGTTGTTGTTGTTGTTGTGTTCGCGGTGGTGGTGGTGGTGGTGGTGATGGTGGTGGTGGTGATGGTGGTGGTGGTGGTGGTGGTCATCTCTATTCCACCAATTATCCACCAATCCAAATTTACCACAATTACCAACCATTCCCATTATATTCCTACTGTCAACCAACCACCCCTACCATTTCTAGCAACCACTAACTACTGATGTCTTGTTTTTCACCGGTGGTAGTGGTGGTGGTGGTAGTGGTGGTGGTGGTGGTGGTGGTGGTGAGCGCGGCCTCTGATTGGCTGAGAGACGGCTGGGTGGTGACTCTGAAAAGGCCGCTGATTGGGTGACGCTTCAAAGGGTTGTGGTGAGGCGGGAGAGGGGGTGCTGGAAGGGTAGGGGGTGCGAGGGAAAGGGTAGGGGAGGAGGGGAGAAGCAGGGGAAGGCATGGAAGGGGAGGGGAAGGCGTGGGAGGGGAGGAAAAGGCGTGGAAGGAGAAGGCAATGGAGGGGATGATAATAATAATAATAATAATAATAATAATAATAATAATAATAATAATAATAATAATAATAATAATAATAATAATAATAATAATAATAATAATAATAATAATAATAATAATAATAATAATAATAATAATAATAATAATAATAATAATAATAATAATAATAATAATGTGAAGAAGAGAAAATAAAAAGAAGTAGATTAAAAAGAAGAAGAAGAAGAAGAAGAAGAAGAAGAAGAAGAAGAAGAAGAAGAAGAAGAAGAAGAAGAAGAAGAAGAAGAAGAAGAAGAAGAAGAAGAAAATGAAAAAGAAGAAGAAAAGAAAATAATAATAATAATAATAATAATAATAATAATAATAATAATAATAATAATAATAATAATAATAATAATAAGAGGAAGAAAAACGAGAAAAAAGAATAAGAACAAGAAGAGGAAAATTAAAATGATGATTCAGAAAAAGATCATTATTATTCTTACTATCATCATCATCATCATCATCATCATCATCATCATCATCATCATCATCTTACAGAGTGGTGTGAAAAGCGACAGTTGGGTGACTGAATAATGATTGGAGAGGGGAGAGGGAGGGGGAGGGGGAGATAAAGTGGACGCTAATAGGCTTATTGTGGAAGGGGAGGAAGAGGAGGAGGAGGAGGAGGAGGAGGAGGAGGAGGAGGAGGGAGCAATTTCTATTTAATCAAGTTTATTATCAATCATACTTAGTTGGAGGAGGAGGAGGAGGAGGAGGAGGAGAAAGCAAAAGATGGGGAAGGTAGCAGGAGGAGGAGGAGGAGGAGGAGGAGGGAGAGGTGGAGGTGTTGGAAAGGTAGGGGGTGCAAGGGAGAGGGAAGGGGAGGAGGGGAGAAGCAGGGAAGGCGTGGGAGGGAAGGAGAAGGTCAGTTCGAGTTTTAGATGAGTTGGTGGTATTCACATTTACCACTTCAGCAGGGAGGTTGTTCCAGTGGCGGATGACTCGGTTTGAAAAGGGGAAACTCCTGCCAATGTCTGTATTGCACCGTCTTGCTTGAATGTGTAGAGCGTTGTATCTGGTTGTTTGTAGCTAAAAAACCTTGGAGTGGTAGATGTTACTGAATTTCTACAGGCCTACTTTAAGACCTGTATCATATTTCCTCGTAGGTGACTCTTTTCCAGCGTGAGTACCGACCAAAATATTTGTCTCGTCACTTTTGCTTGTATTCAACACACACTCGTGACTCGTAGAAAAGGAAGAACAATATGCACGGGCTAAGTCTATATACAGTAAGTCAAGTCCTACGCAGGTTTGTGGGAGGAGACACGGCCGAGGCGTGGCCTATGCGTGACACTGCTTGGAGCCAAACTAGAGAATGTAGAAACAGGGATTTAGAGAAAACGAAGAAAGGCGGACTAATTTAAATCAATCACTTCAACATGCCCTCCCTCACACACCACACCGCCGTTTGTAGGCATTGGAATTACAGTCACGCAATAGCACAATAAAAAGACATATTTTTTCGTCAGTGGCTTGCCTGAACGCGCTGTGAAAGAAGGCGAGAATGCACATCCAGAGTGCACACACGGCCCCAACTTTAGTCACCCCTGAACTGGCGGGTATTTTTTTTTTCCCTTCAGGTGACGTCATCCCGCTGCTCCGCCCCAAAACCGCCTCCTGCGCGTACCGGTCGCAGTTTTGAAGCAGAGTGACTTGACTTGGTATATATAAAGACTTAGATTTGTCCTGTCGTTGCTACACGGTAAAGCCACAAATTTGGCCTATCGCTGTACACGTTTGTAAAGGAACGAAGGAAGGTCATCATACTAAAGCCATAATTATTTGGCCTTTATTGCTACACGGTAAAGCCACAAATTTGGCCCGTCGCTGCTACACGATAAAGCCACAAATTTGGCCCGTCGCTGCTATACGGTAAAGCCACAAATTTGGCCCGTCGCTGCTACACGATAAAGCCACAAATTTGGCCCATCACTGCTACACGGTAAAGCCACAAATTTGGCCGGTTACTGCTACACGGTAAAGCCACAAATTTGGCCCGTCGCTGCTACACGGTAAAGCCACAAATTTGGCCCGTCACTGCTACACGGTAAAGCCACAAATTTGGCCCGTCGCTGCTACACGGTAAAGCCACAAATTTGTCCCGTCGCTGCTACACGGTAAAGCCACAAATTTGGCCCGTCGCTGCAACACGGTAAAGCCACAAATTTGGCCCGTCGCTGCAACACGGTAAAGCCACAAATTTGGCCCGTCGCTGCTACACGGTAAAGCCACAAATTTGGCCCGTCGCTGCTACACGGTAAAGCCACAAATTTAGCCCGTCGCTGCTACACGGTAAAGCCACAAATTTGGCCCGTCGCTGCTACACGGTAAAGCCACAAATTTGGCCCGTCGCTGCTACACGGTAAAGCCACAAATTTGGCCCGTCGCTGCAACACGGTAAGGCCACAAATTTGGCCCGTCACTGCTACACGGTAAAGCCACAAATTTAGCCCATCGCTGCTACACGGTAAAGCCACAAATTTCGCCCGTCGCTGCTACACGGTAAAGCCACAAATTTGGCCCGTCGCTGCTACACGGTAAAGCCACAAATTTGGCCCGTCACTGCTACACGGTAAAGCCACAAATTTGGCCCGTCACTGCTACACGGTAAAGCCACAAATTTGGCCCATCGCTGCTACACGGTAAAGCCACAAATTTGGCCCGTCGCTGCTACACGGTAAAGCCACAAATTTAGCCCGTCGCTGCTACACGGTAAAGCCACAAATTTCGCCGGTCGCTGCTACACGGTTAATAGTATCAATGCGGCGATGACAGAAATATAACTTGAAAGCCGAATTCTCAAGATGGATCCCGATTCTAAAAGCGGCAGGGACAGACGGCAGGGAAGGCGTGTAGGCGGGGGGAAGGGGGAGAGGGGGGGGCAAGGGGTGGTCATGGTGGTGTTGGCGTGATGGTGGTGTATATTCCAGCCTACAGTGGATACAGATTTCTCGGTTCATTATCTCCAGTTTTCCTTAATTAGATTGGACTTTACCGCCCTGTCGCTACATGTTTGTGTTAATTAGTGTGTGTGTGTGTGTCTGTGTGTGTGTGTGTGTGTGTGTGTGTGTGTGTGTGTGTCCGCTAACCAATAACATTCTTTCATCAATCCCTCTTTTTTTTTTTAATTCTTTGTTGTGTGTTGGCGTTCAGATATTACTGTTTGTGGCGTCCTGTTACACACACACACACACACACACACACACACACACACACACACACACACACACTAACACAAACACATATGTACCTATTCCGATATACATTTCACCATCATTTCTGGCATTCCTCCTCCTCTTCCTCCTCCTCCTCCTCCTCCTTTCGAAACATAAATTTGGAGTGCGTGGGACATTAAAGTCTTAGGGAAGGGTTGGCTGCTAATGCGTGTATGATGAGGTCCTGAGTGTGTGTGTATGTGTGTGTGTGTGTGTGTGTGTGTGTGTGTGTGTTTGCTTTCCGTTTCTCTTCTTTCTCTCTCTCTCTCTCTCTCTCTCTCTCTCTCTCTCTCTCTCTCTCTCCCCTTTAATAATGCCCCGCTCTCTCCTACCTGTGAAATACCTGACATCTCTTAGTATAAGGCAGAGCTTGCTTGGAGTACCCGTTGAAAGCCTTCCTCTTATGGCTGACACAAAGCTCTCTATTATGGATGGGTGAATCTCTTTTAATACCATGAAAATTGCCGGTCTTAATTATATAAACTTCAAACAGTGTTAAAATCTTGTGTTAAAATCTTGTGTTAAAATCTTGTGTAAAAATTGCGTAAAAACCTTGTGTGAAAATGTTGTGTAAAAATGTTGTGTTAAAATCTTGCGTTAAAATCTTGTATTAAAATCTTGTGTTAAAATCTTGTGTTAAAATCTTTGTGTAAAAATCTTGTGTTAAAATCTTGTGTAAAAATCTTGTGTTGAAATCTTGTGTTAAAATCTTGTGTTAAAATCTTGCGTCAAAATCTTGTGTTAAAATCTTGTGTTAAAATCTTGTGTTAAAATCTTGTGTTAAAATCTTGTGCTAAAATCTTGTGTTAAAATCTTGTGTTAAAATCTTGTGTTAAAATCTTGTGCTAAAATCTTGTGTTAAAATCTTGTGTTAAAATCTTGTGTTAAAATCTTGTGTTAAAATCTTGTGTTGAAATCTTGTGTTAAAAATTTGTGTTAAAATCTTGTGTTAAAATCTTGTGTTAAAATCTTGTGTTAAAATCTTGCGTAAAAATCTTGTGTTAAAATCTTGTGTTAAAATCTTGTGTTAAAATCTTGTGTTAAAATCTTACGTAAAAATCTTGTGTTAAAATCTTATGTAAAAATCTTGTGTTAAAATCTTGTGTTAAAATCTTGTGTTAAAATCTTGTGTTAAAATCTTGTGTTAAAATCTTGTGTTAAAATCTTGTGTTAAAATCTTGTGTAAAAATCTTGAGTAAAAATCTTGTGTTAAAACCTCTTGTAAAAATCTTGTATTAACGTTAATGTCAAATATGTGTATGTAAATCAGTGTTCGTCAATGTCAATCTCAATGTCACAGTTTTACTCAGGGTTTTTACGCAAGATTTTTACACAAGATTTTTACACAAGTACGCTTCTATGTCCATCCATGAAGCCAGGTTATGCATTATGGAGTTGTAAGCGTTCATATGATTACGCCAAAGCTCCGCTGGTATTACTCTCTCTATGAAGCTGTGATATTATGCACTCAGTAGGATTTTAGCGATTATTAAGTCTGCCACGAAGCTCTCCTGGTTATAGATCTCGTCCATGCATCAAGGGAGTCGTTTCTCTTTCTTTCATCCTCTCTTCATCTGTTCCTCTTCCCTCTTTCCTTCTCTTCTATTCCTCTTCATTCTAATTCCTTCACTTCCTCATTCAATCCTCTCTCTGTCATTAGTCTCTGTACAAAGCGCTAATGTTATGTCGTAAGGGAGGTGAGATTGTTTATCAGCCAACCACAAAGCTCTCCTGTTATTAGTCTCTCCTACAAGTGCTCGTTTCATGCACTGGATAAGCTGTGAGCGTGTATAATTCAACCCTAAAGCTCCTCTATTAATACTGTTCCCATATACTCTCGCTTACTGCACTTAGGGGTCAGGAAAAGCTCATATATCAGCCACAAAGCTCTCCTGTTATCAATCTCCCCTTCCAGCTCTCGTTCATGCACTAGTTAAGCTGTGAGCGTGTATATTTCAACCCCAAAGTTCCTCTGATAATACTGTTCCCATATACTCTCGCTTACTGCACTTAGGGGTCAGGAAAAGCTCATATATCAGCCACAAAGCTCTCCTGTTATTTATCTCCCCTTCCAGCTCTCGTTTCATGCACTGGATAAGCTGTGAGCGTGTATAATTGAGCCCTGAAACTCCTCTATTAATACTGTTCCCATATACTCTAGTTTACTTTACTTAGGGATCAGGAAGAGCTCATATTACAACCACAAAGTTCTGCTCAGTCTCCCTTTCAAGTGCTCGTTTCATGCACTACATAAGCTGTGAGCGTGTATAACTCCCCCCCCGAGGCTGCTCTCATATTAGTCTCCCAATAAACCCTTGCCTGCGCACTATGGGAGCAAGCAGCGGCCCGTGTATGTCCCTCCCTCGGCCGGCCTGTCAGGAGCACGGCCGGTCCTCGCGGCGGCGGGGTGCGGCCAGGCGGCAACGCGGGCTAATGAGACTCCGGAGCCGCTAATAGAAAACGACGCCCGGGGAGCCGCGACACTACAGCGGCCGCCTCCTCTGCGGACCCCGACGCTGGCTGGCCACGGACGGACGGCAGCCGCTGAGGGATAACCAAATGGCAGAGTGCAGGACCTACAGACCGCACCTAAATAAAATAAAAGTCATTGGCTGGTATTATGACACTTTCGTTTCTCACATCAGCTATTTCTAAAGGTCAAATAGTGGGTCAGTCGGGTTCTAATGAGTGTTTCTTTAGGTTCACGGTACAGAGGAAGGGTCGAACTACCAACAGGGTCATAAAACTACTACTGGAAATGCCCACAACATATGATATACAACATTACAAGCTGTCCCTCCCTGGCCATTCCCTCAAGACTCAGACCGTTCAACATCCCTCAGCCAGGAACCGCTGCCTACGAGCATTCTTTTAGATACACGATTTTTGTGTTTAGTGAAGAATAAAGTTACCCAGCGTCAACATTACAAGCTGTCCCTCCCTGGCCACTCCCTCAAGACTCAGACCGTTCAACATCCCTCAGCCAGGAACCACGGCTTAGGAGCATTCTAAGGCACACGAATTTTATTTTTAGTGAAGAATATAGTTACCCAGCGTCAACATTACAAGCTGTCCCTTCCTCGGCCATTCCCTCAAGACTCAGCCCCTTCAATATCCCTCAGCCTACGAACATTCTTAGATATATGATTTTTGTTTATAGTGAAGAATAGTTACCCAGCGTCAACATTACAAGCTGTCCCATCCTCGGCCTTTCCCTCAAGACAGCTCCTTCAATATCCCTCAGCCTACGAACATTCTTAGATATATGATTTTTGTTTATAGTGAAGAATAGTTACCCAGCGTCAACATTACAAGCTGTCCCTTCCTCGCCCATTCCCTCAAGACTCAGTCCCTTCAATATCCCTCAGCCTACGAACATTCTTAGATATATGATTTTTGTTTATAGTGAAGAATAGTTACCCAGCGTCCACATTACAACCCGGCCCTTCCGACCCATTTCCCCATTACCCAGTACCATCTGCGTCCCTCCTACGACTTTTCTACGACCGTTTCTGTAGTCGCAATAACTTTTTTCTGGGCCAATTCATGTCATAATGTTACTTAAGGAGAAGATTTGTTACGTGTATAGCCAATGGGCCGTGAAAGTGTGTGTGTGTGTGTGTGTGTGTGTGTGTGTGTGTGTGTGTGTGTGTGTGTAGGGAGGGAAAGAAAGGAAAGGGAAGGGAAGGGAAGGGAAGAGAAGGGAAGGGAAGGGAAGAGAAGGGAAGAGAAAGGAAGGGAAGGGAAGGGAAGGGAAGGGAAGGCAAGGGAAGGGAAGGAAGGAAGGAAGGAAAGGAAAGGAAGGAAGGAAGGAAGGAAGGAAGGAAGGGAAGGAAGGGAAGGAATGAAGGAAGGAAGGAAGGGAGAGAGGAAGGGAGAAAGGAAGGGAAGGAAGGAGGAAGGAAGGAAGGAAGGGAAGGAAGGAAGGAAGGAAGGAAGGGAAGGAAGGAAGGAAGGAAGGAAGGAAGGGAAGGAAAGGGAAGGGAAGGAAGGAAAGGAAGGAAGGGAAGGCAGGGAAGGAAGGAAGGGAAGGAAGGAAGGGAAGGGAAGGAAGGAAGGAAGGAAGGAAAGGGAAGGAAGGAAGGAAGGAAAGGAAAGGAAAGAAAGGAAAGAGAAAAATCTCTCTCTCTCTCTCTCTCTCTCTCT
Organism: Eriocheir sinensis; assembly: GCF_024679095.1. NCBI lineage: Eukaryota > Metazoa > Arthropoda > Malacostraca > Decapoda > Varunidae > Eriocheir > Eriocheir sinensis. The sequence continues at coordinate 1,943,191 of NC_066534.1, forward strand.
CTCTCTCTCTCTCTCTCTCTCTCTCTCTCTCTCTCTCTCTCTCTCTCAATATCGTTATTCACCGAAAGTTTTAAAATATGTATGAGAGAGAGAGAGAGAGAGAGAGAGAGTTAATCAGGCAACTCTCACAATATTAATGGCAGAATTTCATGACAAGTTCCATCATTTATATAACAAGTATGACCCTTCTCTCTCTCTCTCTCTCTCTCTCTCTCTCTCCTTCCTTCCTTCCTTTCTCCGTCCCTCCCTCCCTTCCTTCCTTTCTTCCTTTCTCCCTCCCTTCCTCCCTTCCTTCCTTCCTTCCTTTCTCCGTCCCTCCCTTCCTTCCTTGCTTTCCTTCCTTCCTTCCTTCCTTCCTTCCGTCCTTCCCTTCCTTCCCCTTCCCTTCCCTTCCTTCCCCTTCCCTTCCCTTCCCTACCCTTCCTTTTCCTTCCCTTCCCTCCCCTTCCCTTCCCTTCCCTACCCTTCCTTTTCCTTCCCTTCCTTCCCCTTCCCTTCCTTCCCCTTCCCTTCCTTCCCCTTCCCTTCCCTTCCTCTCCCATCCCTTCCTTCCCCTTCCTTCCTTCCTTCCTTCCTTCCCTTCCCTTCCACCCTTCCCTTCTTCCTTCCTTCCTTCCCTTCCTTACCCTTCCTTCCTTCCTTCCTTCCCTTCCTTCCCTTCCTTCCTTCCTTCCTTCCTTCCCTTTCCTTCCCTACTTTCCTTCCCTCTTCTTCCTTCCCTTCCTTCCCTTCCTTCCCTTCCTTCCTTCCTTCCTTACCCTTCCTTCCTTCCCTTCCTTCCTTACCTCCTTCCTTCCTTCCTTTCCTTCCTTCCTTCCCTTCCTTCCCTTCCCTTCCTTCCCTTCCCTTCCTTCCTTCCCTTCCTTCCCCCTTCCTTCCCTTCCTTCCCTTCCTTCCTTCCTTCCTTCCCTTCCCTTCCTTCCTTCCTTCCCTTCCCTTCCTTCCTTCCTTCCCTTCCTTCCCTTCCTTACTTCCTTCCCTTCTTTCTTCCTTCCTTCCTTCCTTCCTTTCCTTCCTTCCCTTCCTTCCCTTCTCTTCCTTTCCCTTCCCTTCCTTCCTTCCTCACCCTTTCCTTCCCTTAACTCTCTCTCTCTTCTTCCTTTCCTCTCCTTCCTTCCTTCCTCCCTTCCTTCCTTCCTTCCCCTTCCTTCCCTTCCTTCCTTCCTTCCTTCCCTTCCCTTCCTTCCTTCCCTCTCCCTCCTCTCCTTCCTCTCTCTCTCTCCTCTCTCTCTCTCTCTCTCTCTCTCTCTCTCTCTCTCTCTCTCTCTCTCTCTCTCTCTCTCTCTCTCTCTCTCTCTCTCTCTCTATTAAATAAAAAATCTCTCTCTCTCTCTCTCTCTAAAATGGAAAGAAGTCACATAATATATCACTATGTTGCTTGGGTCAGTACTTTTTATCTCTTTCCTTCCTTTATTTATGGACCTTTCCTTCCTTTCTCTCTCCTCTCTCTCTCTCTCTCTCTCTCTCTCTCTCTCTCTCTCTCTCTCTCTCTCTCTCTCTCTCTCTCTCTCTCTCTCTCTCTCTCTCTCTCTCTCTCTCTCTCTCTCTCTCTCTCTCTTCTACTAGCAAGGAGAAAGAGGAGTGGGTACAGGGTGAACTGTTTATCTACCTCTACCGGCCGCTAGTGCTGGTGCTTCTGTAGACCTAGGAATTTTAGGGGCTGTAAATTTTATAACAACATGCAATCATCAATATACGATCATACGGAATAGCAATAGAGCAAATAGCCCTTTTCGTTTGAGCTATAGTATTTAATAGTTGTATCCTGCTACTTTTATCGTTCCCCGTTGAACTATCACTATGAGCCAACACAGTGTCTTCGTAACAGCCCGAACCAAACTATAGAATCCCATACAATCCAAAATGGTGAGGTCTTCGATATGGCACACTAAATACACATTAAGACTTTTCCTGTATAGTTTCATCAAATTTGTGAACTTAAATATAAACACCAGACACTATACAAGGAAATTTCGAAGGCTCTGGTATTGGTTTGGGAGCTTGCTAACCCATCATGGGGAACTGTGGAACTGACCCTAAGTTACTTACAGATCGCTGCAATCTAAATACATCCTTTTTGACCCTGGAGACTCAGTTCTGTGCCAACATTTGTTTTGATTTTTTGGACACCCACAAGTTTATATCTTAATTTTACCTGTTGCCTTTGGTATAATTTATCATATTGTTAGTCAAGAATATCAGGTAAAAAAGTCTTTTGGTACTTTGGGCATAATTTATGGCATATTGGTATTTTATGATTTGTAGTCTGAGCCCATCATATATTTACAGTTGGTATAGACGTTGATACTTATTTAACCTCTGCTACAATAATTATTGCTACCGGAATTAAAATCCTTAGATGACTCAGACCTCTTCATTCAACACAAATAAATTACTCTCCATCTGAGCGCTAGGCTTTATTTTCTTATTTACAGTCGGAGGATTAACAGTTCTAGCTAACTCCTCAATTGATATTATTCGCCATGATATGTTGTTTCCATAGGAGCTGTATTCCGAATTTTTGCTGGAGTCGCCCACTGATTTTCTTTAATAACAGGATTATCCTTTAACCCCAAATGATTATAAAAATTCATTTCCTAGTAACTTTGATCGGAGTAAATCTAACATTTTTTCCACAGCATTTCTTAGGATTAAACGGAATACCCCGACGATACACTGACTCCCCAGACGCTTATTATGCAACTTGAACTATTGTATCCTCGCCGCTATGATTTCTTTTGAGGCTGCGTTAGGATTCCTATTAATTGTCTGAGAAGCCTTTGTATCTAACCGTCCTGTTAATTTTTCTCCTTTTTTACCATTGAGTTAAAGCACGCTTATCCCCCTGCAGATCATCCATATATAGAAATTCCCTTAACCGTGTAGCAGCGACGGGCCAAATTTGTGGCTTTGCCGTGTAGCAGCGACGGGCCAAATTTGTGGCTTTACCGTGTAGCAGCGACGACCCAAATTTGTGGCTTTACCGTGTTGCAGCGACGGGCCAAATTTGTGGCTTTACTGTGTAGCAGCGACGGGCCAAATTTGTGGCTTTACCGTGTTGCAGCGACGGGCCAAATTTGTGGCTTTACTGTGTAGCAGCGACGGGCCAAATTTGTGGCTTTACCGTGTTGCAGCGACGGGCCAAATTTGTGGCTTTACTGTGTAGCAGCGACAGGCCAAATTTGTGGCTTTACCGTGTAGCAGCGACAGGCCAAATTTGTGGCTTTACTGTGTAGCAGCGACGGGCCAAATTTGTGGCTTTACCGTGTAGCAGCGACGGGCCAAATTTGTGGCTTTACCGTGTAGCAGCGACGGGCCAAATTTGTGGCTTTACCGTGTAGCAGCGACGGGCCAAATTTGTGGCTTTACCGTTTAGCAGCGACGGGCCAAATTTGTGGCTTTACCGTGTAGCAGCGACGGGCCAAATTTGTGGCTTTACCGTGTTGCAACGATGGGCCAAATTTGTGGCTTTACCGTGTTGCAGCGACGGGCCAAATTTGTGGCTATACCGTGTTGCAGCGACGGGCCAAATTTGTGGCTTTACCGTGTAGCAGCGACGGGCCAAATTTGTGGCTTTACCGCGCAGCAGCGACGAGCCAAATTTGTGCCATGATATAAACCCCCCAAAACAGATGATACATAATCTGATCACAAATGCTTTGATATATATTATGAAATGGTTTGTGTGAGGGTGATTTTTTCTCATTTTTCTCACTTGGAGGGACCATTAAGAAACATGACCCCCGCTGCTACCACCAACACCGGGTTAACCGATATATATATACTAGAAAACCAGCTTATTGAAGTAATTTGAACATCCATTCCCGCTTTTCTTTTAATTTTTATTGCTCTTCCTTCTCTCCGATGACTTTATCTTTTAGACGAAGTAAATAACCCTTGAAAAATTAGCATTACATAATACTTCATAAGGGAAAAAAATAAATGGCCTTGGCGGCACATTAAGAAATTTGAATTAAAACAGACTTCCGTACACATATGGAAAGAAATATGCCAGCGAATAGGCCTACACGGGAAAGATATATCATAGAATAGGCCTCCACACGGGAAAAAATGTCTTAGAATAGGCCTATGTCTAGAAAAACTAAGAAAAAATAGAGAATAGCCATAGACATGAAAATATGAATATGACATGGAAATAAAAAAAATCATAGGATACGCCTCCACATCGGAAAAAAATGTCGTTGAGTAGGCCTATATATGGAAAAGTATAAATAAGGATAGAAGTACGAATGTAAATAAAAAAAATATATCAGAGAATAGGCCTACACGGGAAAGATATATCATTGACTAGGCCTCCACAAAGGAAAAAAAATAGGCCTATGTATATATTTTTTATTCTGCCTGTAGCTCTCTTCTTCTTCTTCTTCTTCTTCTTCTTCTTCTTCTTCTTCTTCTTCTTTTTCTTTTTCTTGTTCTTGTTCTTGTTCTTTTTTTTCTTCTTCTTCTTCTTCTTCTTCTTCTTCTTCTTCTTCTTCTTCTTCTTCTTCTTCTTCTTCCAACACCATCTTCTTCACCACCGCCTCCACCACCTCCACCTCCTCCTCCTCCTCCTTCCTCTCTCTTCCTGTCTCTCTCCACTTGACCTATTCGTGAAAAACAGAATAGGTCTACGCATACAAACCGTGATAGAGTAGGGCCACAATAGGCCTATGCATATAAACCTGATATATCGTAGGCCTATGCATACCAAGAAACATATCTATGCATACAAATATCATATGATAGGCCTATGCATTTGAAGCATTCATTTCCTTTGCATTCTCTTTCTTTTGTTCATTCATTCTCTCTCTCTCTCTCTCTCTCTCTCTCTCTCTCTCTCTCTCTCTCTCTTTTTAATTTAATGAAGGAAAGGAAGGGAAGGGAACGGAAGGGAAGGGAAGGAAATGGAAGGGAAGGGAAGGGAAGGGAAGGGAAGGGAAGGAAAGGAAAGGAAGAGAGAGAGAGAGAGAGAGAGAGAGAGAGAGAGAGAGAGAGAGAGAGAGAGAGAGAGAGAGAGAGAGAGAGAGAGAGAGAGAGAGAGAGAGAGAGAGAGAGAGAGAGAGAGAGAGATTTACATAGATTTACATAGAAAATCAGACCACACAGACCCCATGGTCCAGACTTGGTGGTCTGTCCTTAAACCTAAGTGATTTTACATTAATCAGAAGACTCCAAAACGTTGCATTTCTACTCTAGTTGATATTAAGTTGAAGGAAGTGACGGTCGAGCTTATTTTTGAAGGAGTCAATCGTGTTACACTGGACCACTGATGGTGGAAGCTTATTCCATTCTCGCACTACAACGTTGGTGAAGAAAAATTTGGTGCAGTCTGAATTTACTTGTCTACATCTGAGTTTTACGCCATTGTTCCTCGTGCGCAAAGTGTCATCGATCATAAACAATGTTGATCTGTCTACATTCGTGAAACCATTAAGTATTTTAAAACATTCGATCAGTTTTCCTCGGAGGCGACGTTTCTTAAGAGAGAACATGTTAAGGGTGGAAAGCCTTTCTTCGTAGGATTTGTTGCGCAAGGAAGGGATCATTTTCGTTGCCCGACGCTGAACACCTTCTAATTTAGCAATATCCTTTGCATGGTGGGGAGACCAAAACTGTACCGCATATTCCAAGTGGGGTCTGACTAAACTGTTGTAGAGCGGGAGTATTACATCTTTATTCTTGAATAAAAAGTTTCTTTTAATGAAGCCCAACATTCTGTTCGCTTTATTTGCTGCATCGATGCATTGCTGTGAGAATTTGAGGTTTGACGCGATTTTGACCCCCAAGTCTTTGACGCATTGAACGCTTTTGAGTTTAACGCCGCGCATTTCGTATTCGAACTTCTTATTCCTCGTTCCAACTTGAAGGACCTGGCACTTGTCTACGTTAAAGGGCATCTCCCATCTATCCGACCAAGCTGAAATTTTGTGCAAATCCTCTTGAAGGCTTTGCCTGTCTTCGTCAGTCAGAACCAAGTTACCAATCTTTGTGTCGTCTGCAAATTTACTAATGCGGTTATTGAGTCCAACATCCACGTCGTTGATGTAAATAATGAAGAGCACTGGGCCAAGAACCGAGCCCTGAGGGACGCCACTAGTGACAGGCGCCCACTCTGAGTTAAATCCGTCAATCACTACTCTTTGTTGTCTGTTGCTCAACCAATTCGCGATCCATTGGTTTACTTGACCGTCAATACCTATTTGCTTTAATTTGTAAAGTAATTTATGATGCGGGACTTTATCAAACGCTTTCTGGAAATCAAGATAGACTACGTCCAGTGATTTGGTTACGTCATACACAGTGAAGAGGTCGTTATAAAAGGTTAATAGATTTGATAGGCAGGATCTTTTGTTTCGGAAGCCATGTTGTGAGTCCCCAATTAATGAGTGGCTTTCAAGGTAACTTACAATTTTGTCTCTAATTATTCCCTCAAGTAGCTTACCTACAACCGAAGTTAGACTAATGGGCCTGTAATTACCTGGTACTTTTTTGTCTCCTTTCTTGAAAATCGGTGTCACGTTAGCCTTTTTCCAATCTGAAGGGAGAGAGAGAGAGAGAGAGAGAGAGAGAGAGAGAGAGAGAGAGAGAGAGAGAGAGAGAGAGAGAGAGAGAGAGAGAGAGAGAGAGAGAGAGAGAGAGAGAGAGAGAGAGAGAGAGAGAGAGAGAGAGAGAGAGAGAGAGAGAGAGAGAGAGAGAGAGAGAGAGAGAGAGAGAGAGAGAGAGAGAGAGAGAGAGAGAGAGAGTGGTCCTGAATGGGCACAAGTCCTCCCCACAACGGATCCACGCCGGCGTGCCACAAGGCAGCGTCATCGGGCCACTTCTATGGAACATATACATAAATGACCTCCTCCATCTTGTTCCTAGTGCCAAAGCGTTCGCCGATGACATCACTTTGACTCACAAAATAGAGCCAGGAGGAGAGGCCCAGGCAGCACGCCAACTAAGAGCCACACTCCGGCGAATTGCAGATTGGGGGAGTAAGTGGCAAGTTAGGTTTGCCCCAGCAAAAACTCAGCTGCTGGTAGTGGCCAGGACACCTGTGGATCTCCAGCTTGAATTTGAGGGACTCAAGCTGACGCCACGTGAGGAAGTGGAGGTGCTGGGCCTCACATATGACTCCAGGCTGACCATCCGCACGCACATCCAGCAGCTGGCAAGGGCAGCCTCACGGAGGCTGACGTCCCTACGCAGAATCTCCTGGCTGATGGACAGTCGAGGGCGCGAGGTCTTATACAAGGCACAAATCCGATCCTCCCTTGAGTATTCGTGCCTAACGTGGGGGGGAGCTGCCAGTACCCATCTCGCGCTCCTCGACAAGATCCAGGAGAGGGCGTGGAGGATCATCACGGATCGACAACCGGAGCACCTACCGACCCTGCAGACCCTCCAACACCGGCGAGACGTGGCCGGCCTCACCACTCTGTACAAAATACAGCAGGAGGGAGTGGAGCACCTGAGGACGCTGCGCCAGCCGGAG
>NC_066534.1:1955667-1973167 GCF_024679095.1 Eriocheir sinensis
TTTCGTTTCTGCCTACTTTCCTCCACGTCCTCACTCCCTCCTATACTTATTTTTATCTTCCGTTTCTTCCTACCTAAATCTTTCCTCCTTTCCCTTCTGTTTCTCTCCTTCCCTTCTTCCTTCCCTCTCACATGACCTTCCTCGTTTTCCGTTTTGCTCTTCATCATTTCCAGTCTAATCTACCTTCCAATGCATTCCTTTCCCTTAAAAAGTGCCATGTATGTATGTTAGGATATGTATGTATGTATGTATGTATGTATGTGTGGTTGGGCCGGAATACTCAGAGGAAGGGTCACACTACCACTAGGGTCATAAAACTACCCCTGGAAATGCCACGAACTCCTACAAAAGCCTTGTCAAATGTGTGTTTCTTAGGTTCATGGTACAGAGGAAGGATCACACTACCACCAGGGTCATAAAACTACCCCTGGAAATGCCCAAAACTCCTATGAAAGCCTTGTCAAATTAGTGTTTCTTAGGTTCATGGTACAGAGGAAGGGTCACACTACCACCAGGGACATAAAACTACCCCTGGAAATGCCCAAAACTCCTATGAAAGCCTTGTCAAATGTATGTTTCTTAGGTTCATGGTACAGAGGAAGGGTCACACTACCACCAGGGTCATAAAACTACCCCTGGAAATGCCCAAAACTCCTATGAAAGCCTTGTCAAATTAGTGTTTCTTAGGTTCATGGTACAGAGGAAGGGTCACACTACCACCAGGGTCATAAAACTACCCCTGGAAATGCCCTAAACTCCTACGAAAGCCTTGTCAAATTAGTGTTTCTTAGGTTCATGGTACAGAGGAAGGGTCACACTATCACCAGGGACATAAAACTACCCCTGGAAATGTCCAAAACTCCTATGAAAGCCTTGTCAAATTAGTGTTTCTTAGGTTCATGGTACAGAGGAAGGGTCACACTACCACCAGGGACATAAAACTACCCCTGGAAATGCCCCAAACTCCTATGAAAGCCTTGTCAAATTAGTGTTTCTTAGGTTCATGGTACAGAGGAAGGGTCACACTACCACCAGGGACATAAAACTACCCCTGGAAATGCCCAAAACTCCCATGAAAGCCTTGTCAAATTAGCGTTTCTTAGGTTCATGGTACAGAGGAGGTGTCACACTACCACCAGGGTCATAAAACTACCGCTGGAAATGCCCAAAACTCCTATGAAAGCCTTGTCAAATGTGTGTTTCTTAGGTTCATGGTACAAAGGAAGGGTCACACTACCACCAGGGTCATAAAACTACCCCTGGAAATGCCCAAAACTCCTATGAAAGCCTTGTCAAATGTGTGTTTTTTAGGTTCATGGTACAGAGGAAGGGCCACACTACCACCAGGGACATAAAACTACGCCTGGAAATGCCCAGAACTCCTATGAAAGCCTTGTCAAGTGTATGTTTCTTAGGTTCATGGTACAGAGGAAGGGTCACACTACCACCAGGGACATAAAACTACGCCTGGAAATGCCCAGAACTCCTATGAAAGCCTTGTCAAGTGTATGTTTCTTAGGTTCATGGTACAGAGGAAGGGCCACACTACCACCAGGGACATAAAACTACCCCTGGAAATGCCCCGAACTCCTACGAAAGCCTTGTCAAATTAGTGTTTCTTAGGTTCACGGCACAGAGGAATGGTCACACTACCACCAGGGACATAAAACTACCCCTGGAAATGCCCAAAACTCCTACGAAAGCCTTGTCAAATTAGTGTTTCTTAGGTTCATGGTACAGAGGAAGGGTCACACTACCACCAGGGTCATAAAACTACCCCTGGAAATGCGCAAAACTCCTACGAAAGCCTTGTCAAATGTGTGTTTCTTGGGCCGCTTTCACAGTCGTCTGGTACGCACCCTAACCATCCCTAACCCTCCATCCTGGCAGCAGCCGTTACCGTCGCCTTGATCCGCTTTCACAGTCGTTGTTTTGGTGGTGTCGGCGACTACCCGCTGGTGACGGTCACGACGAGACGAAGGCGGAAGGCGCGTGGCTCGGCAGTGTTGGTATGCCGGAGCGGCGGGAAGTGTCAACGGTACATCAGCTGAGCGGAGGATTATGAAGGAGTAATGTGAAAAATGAACGTACAAAAAGTAAACGTGAAGAATAATTATAAAGAGTAATTATGAAGAATAAATATGATCAACAATGTGGAGTGTCTCGCTGATACACGCATCCTCAATTCTGCTGCTAGGCTAATATATCCTCGGCGGAAAAGGTGAAATAATGGTGAGAACTATTAATTAAAGTTCTCTTACATTAGCAGATGTCAGCAAGACAGACTCTTCACCTATAGCAATTACATTTATTCATTATTCAGACTTATTTATCAGACTTCACATTTGTTCTTTACTTAATAGCGCTGGTTTCGTTATATATAGGCCTATGCATACATAATAGGCTATAATAATACGAGTTTGCCCAAGAAGCGTAACAGGTGAATAACGGTGACAAGTATTAAAGTACTTTTTCAACAATAAACCGTCAATCAATCAAACTGAAATTCTCAGCAGGACGTTTACTGGTCAGCAGGTGAAGTGAGTTCGTGTCATTCAAAGTCTTCTAATTTTTTTCTCATATCACCGTTGAAGCCGTGCAACATGTCAAGCTGTATTGTTTAATATTTCTTCACATCTCTTAAAAGAAATAATATAACCATTTAAGAGCAAGAATTTGTATAATTTAGTAGTTAATGTCATTGGTAAACTCCATTGGGGAACCCCGCGGCCACCACAGCTCCGGTACCAGAGGTTACAATCTCTGGTACAGTTGCGGCAGTGAGTTCCTGTACCACTGTGGTAAGCCTTCCCCCCACCGGCGCCGTCGCAGCAGTGCTACTCAAGTGTTGTTGTGAATGAACGGTGCTCGTCGCGTTCGGGTGTGAGTGGCGGAGAGGCTCACTGCTATTCAGGAAGTGTAAGGGGTTGCGGAGAGGTTCACTGCTATTCAGGAAGTGTTAGGGGTGGCGGGGAGGTTCACTGCTATTCAGGAAGTGTAAGGCATTGCGGGAAGGTTCACTGCTATTCAGGAAGTGTAAGGGATTGCGGGGAGGTTCAATGCTATTCAGGAAGTGTAAGGCATTGCGGGGAGGTTCACTGCTATTCAGGAAGTGTAAGGGATTGCGGGGAGGTTCACTGCTATTCAGGAAGTGTAAGGGACTGCGGGGAGGTTCACTGCTATTCAGGAAGTGTAAGGGGTGGCGGGGAGGTTCACTGCTATTCAGGAAGTGTAAGGGACTGCGGGGAGGTTCAATGCTATTCAGGAAGTGTAAGGCATTGCGGGGAGGTTCACTGCTATTCAGGAAGTGTAAGGCATTGCGGGGAGGTTCACTGCTATTCAGGAAGTGTAAGGGACTGCGGGGAGGTTCACTGCTATTCAGGAAGTGTAAGGCATTGCGGGGAGGTTCACTGCTATTCAGGAAGTGTAAGGCATTGCGGGGAGGTTCACTGCTATTCAGGAAGTGTAAGGCATTGCGGGGAGGTTCACTGCTATTCAGGAAGTGTAAGGCATTGCGGGGAGGTTCACTGCTATTCAGGAAGTGTAAGGCATTGCGGGGAGGTTCACTGCTATTCAGGAAGTGTAAGGCATTGCGGGGAGGTTCACTGCTATTCAGGAAGTGTAAGGCATTGAAGGGAGGTTCACTGATATTCAGGAAGTGTAAGGGGGTGGGAGGTTCACTGCTATTCAGGAAGTGTAAGGGGTTGCGGGGAGGTTCACTGCTATTCAGGAAGTGTAAGGGGTTGCGGGGAGGTTCACTGCTATTCAGGAAGTATAAGGCATTGCGGGGAGGTTCACTGCTATTCAGGAAGTGTAAGGGGTGGCGGGGAGGTTCACTGCTATTACGGAATTGTAAGGCATTGCGGGGAGGTTCACTATTCAGGAAGTGTAAGGCATGGGAGGTTCACTGCTATTCAGGAAGTGTAAGGGGTTGCGGGGAGGTTCACTGCTATTCAGGAAGTGTAAGGCATTGCGGGGAGGTTCACTGCTATTCAGGAAGTGTAAGGGATTGCGGGGAGGTTCACTGCTATTCAGGAAGTGTAAGGGGTGGCGGAGAGGTTCACTGCTATTCAGGAAGTGTAAGGCATTGCGGGGAGGTTCACTGCTATTCAGGAAGTGTAAGGGATTGCGGGGAGGTTCACTGCTATTCAGGAAGTGTAAGGGGTGGCGGGGAGGTTCACTGCTATTCAGGAAGTGTAAGGGGTTGCGGGGAGGTTCACTGCTATTCAGGAAGTGTAAGGGGTGGCGGGGAGGTTCAATGCTATTCAGGAAGTGTAAGGCATTGCGGAGAGGCTCACTGCTATTCAGGAAGTGTAAGGCATTGCGGGGAGGTTCACTGCTATTCAGGAAGTGTAAGGCATTGCGGGGAGGTTCACTGCTATTCAGGAAGTGTAAGGCATTGCGAGGAGGTTCACTGCTATTCAGGAAGTGTAAGGCATTGCGGGGAGGTTCACTGCTATTCAGGAAGTGTAAGGCATTGCGAGGAGGTTCACTGCTATTCAGGAAGTGTAAGGCATTGCGGGGAGGTTCACTGCTATTCAGGAAGTGTAAGGCATTGCGGGGAGGTTCACTGCTATTCAGGAAGTGTAAGGGGTGGCGGGGAGGTTCACTGCTCTTCAGGAAGTGTAAGGGGTGGCGGGGAGGTTCACTGCTATTCAGGAAGTGTAAGGGGTGGCGGGGAGGTTCACTGCTATTCAGGAAGTGTAAGGGGTGGCGGGGAGGTTCACTGCTATTCAGGAAGTGTAAGGCATTGCGGGGAGGTTCACTGCTATTCAGGAAGTGTAAGGTGGCGGGGAGGTTCACTGCTCTTCAGGAAGTGTAAGGGGTGGCGGGGAGGTTCACTGCTATTCAGGAAGTGTAAGGGGTGGCGGGGAGGTTCACTGCTATTCAGGAAGTGTAAGGGGTGGCGGGGAGGTTCACTGCTATTCAGGAAGTGTAAGGGGTGGCGGGGAGGTTCACTGCTATTCAGGAAGTGTAAGGCATTGCGGGGAGGTTCACTGCTATTCAGGAAGTGTAAGGCATTGCGGGGAGGTTCAATGCTATTCAGGAAGTGTAAGGCATTGCAGGGAGGTTCACTGCTATTCAGGAAGTGTAAGGGGTGGCGGGGAGGTTCACTGCTATTCAGGAAGTGTAAGGCATTGCGGGGAGGTTCACTGCTATTCAGGAAGTGTAAGGCATTGCGGGGAGGTTCACTGCTATTCAGGAAGTGTAAGGCATTGCGGGGAGGTTCACTGCTATTCAGGAAGTGTAAGGCATTGCGGGGAGGTTCACTGCTATTCAGGAAGTGTAAGGGATTGCGGGGAGGTTCACTGCTATTCAGGAAGTGTAAGGGATTGCGGGGAGGTTCACTGCTATTCAGGAAGTGTAAGGCATTGCGGGGAGGTTCACTGCTATTCAGGAAGTGTAAGGCATTGCGGGGAGGTTCACTGCTATTCAGGAAGTGTAAGGCATTGCGGGGAGGTTCACTGCTATTCAGGAAGTGTAAGGCATTGCGGGGAGGTTCACTGCTATTCAGGAAGTGTAAGGCATTGCGGGGAGGTTCACTGCTATTCAGGAAGTGTAAGGCATTGCGGGGAGGTTCACTGCTATTCAGGAAGTGTAAGGCATTGCGGGGAGGTTCACTGCTATTCAGGAAGTGTAAGGCATTGCGGGGAGGTTCACTGCTATTCAGGAAGTGTAAGGCATTGCGAGGAGGTTCACTGCTATTCAGGAAGTGTAAGGCATTGCGGGGAGGTTCACTGCTATTCAGGAAGTGTAAGGCATTGGGAGGTTCACTGCTATTCAGGAAGTGTAAGGCATTGCGGGAGGTTCACTGCTATTCAGGAAGTGTAAGGCATTGCGGGGAGGTTCACTGCTATTCAGGAAGTGTAAGGCATTGCGGGGAGGTTCACTGCTATTCAGGAAGTGTAAGGCATTGCGGGGAGGTTCAATGCTGTTCAGGAAGTGTAAGGCATTGCGGGGAGGTTCAATGCTGTTCAGGAAGTGTAAGGCATTGCGGGGAGGTTCAATGCTGTTCAGGAAGTGTAAGGCATTGCGGGGAGGTTCACTGCTATTCAGGAAGTGTAAGGCATTGCGGGGAGGTTCAATGCTGTTCAGGAAGTGTAAGGGAGGCTTTATTAAGAGGTGAAAATAAATGTAGCATGTGTATGTATCACATGTCAAACCAAGATACATCACTACACAATAATAACAGCGGAGAGGAGACGAGACGTATTATCTAGAGTCGAGACTTTGACGCTCCGCTCAGCTCCATCGTGTGAACGTGTGCACGCTGGCAGTGACGGCGTGCGAGAATGCGGAAAACTCTGAACACCTCCCACCGTGAACGTGAACCTGATCAAAGGTGTGTTGTCCATTCACTACCTACACGCTGGTGGTGACAAACAATATTACTTAACTAAAAGGAGCAAGGTCCACAAACTATTGCATGAAGTATGTTATATGCACCTAGCCATGGTGGGCGTCACGTGACCACGGTTTCGAAACACACCACCTAAATAATACCCATACCGTGAAGGACCATCAACCCCAAATAAGTATGTGCCACTTAACCGCGGCACTGCCATGGTTCACTAGAGTAAGTTAACAGTAACCCACAACAACCTCGTACATGTGGGACTCTGCTCTCATGACACAGTGTGAACTATTGAATGGCGGTGTAGTGGGCAGGCTAGCAAACCGTTATATATTCTCTCTCTCTCTCTCTCTCTCTCTCTCTCTCTCTCTCTCTCTCTCTCTCTCGTGTCTGATGGGGAGAGAGAGAGAGGGGGAGAAACTGGATAAGAGCATTGAGCCTCTCCGCCACTCACACCCGAACACGACGAGCGCCGTTCATTCACAACAACACTTGAGTCGTACTGCTGCGACGGTGCCGGTTGGAGGGAAGGCTTACCACAGTGGGGACATGACCTCATTTCCGCAACCGTACTGATGCAAACAAACAGCGCTGCGAAAGACGACTGTGAAAGCGGATTTCTTGTTGGTAGCGGCGATCATTGGTAACGATCAACACAGACAGACGTGACTGTGAAAGCGGCTCTTAGACTCATGATACAGAAAAAGGCCCTAACCACCACCAGGGACATACAACTACCCCTGGAAATGCCCAAAACTCCTATGAAAGCCTTGTCAAATTAGTGTTTCTTAAGTTCATGGTACAGAAGAAGGGTCAAACCACCACCAGGGACATACAACTACCCCTGGAAATGCCCAAAACTCCTATGAAAGCCTTGTCAAATCAGTGTTTCTTAAGTTCATGGTACAGAAGAAGGGTCAAACCACCACCAGGGACATAAAACTACCACTGGAAATGCCCAAAACTCCTACGAAAGCCTTGTCAAATTAGTGTTTCTTAGGTTCATGGCACAGAGGATGGGTCTAACCACCACCAGGGTCATAAAACTACCCATGGAAATGCCCAAAACTCCTACGAAAGCATTGTCAAATTAGTGTTTTAGGTTCATGGCACAGAGGAAGGGTCAAACCACCACCGGACACATAAAACTACCCCTGGTAATGCCCAAAACTCCTACGAAAGCCTTGTCAAATTAGTGTTTTAGGTTCATGGTACAGAGGAAGGGTCAAACCACCACCAGTGTCATAAAACTACCCTTGGAAATGCCCAAAACACCTATGAAAGCCTTGTCGAATGTGTGTTTCTTAAGTTCATGGCACAGAAGAAGGGTCAGACCACCACCAGGGACATAAAACTACCCCTGGAAATGCCCAAAACTCCTACGAAAGCCTTGTCCTATATGTGCTTGGGCGGGGAAATGTTTAACAAGAACATGAACTCCCTCCCTCAGCCAGCCCGCAGCCTCAACCCTTCCGAGAGCTCAGTGCCGCGTGAACCGTGATTGAGGGTGGATGTTTCGCTCCACCTCCAAAGCCTTCCCGCCTGGGCTATCGTTCCCGTATAAGGAGTTTCCACAGTAAAGCGATTCATGCGGAGTGCTGGAGGTGTGCTGAGGGGCTGCTGAGTGTGCTGATGCTTGGCTTGGTTAATAGTGTGTGAGTTGACGATTGACGTGGAAAAAGTTTGGAAATTGAGTTTGTTGGGTATTAGCTCCACCGCCTCACACTTCTCCTGACTCACTCCTGCTGCTGACGTGTATTAGCTCCACCGCCTCCACCTTCTCTGCCTCTGACCGCTGGGTGTGCGTGCGTGTGTGTGAGTGGGTGGGGGAGAGGGTTGTGTGGGGGTTAGAGAGTGCCTGTGTGTGTGTGTGTGTGTGTGTGTGTGTGTGTGTGTGTGTTTTGGTGTGTTTGGTTGAATGGGTGGGTAGGCGTGTGTGTGTGTTTTGGTGTGTTTGGTTGAATGGGTGGGTAGGCGTGTGTGTGTGTGTGTGTGTGTGTGTGTGTGTTTGGTTGAATGGGTGGGTAGGCGTGTGTGTGTGTGGGGGGGGGGGGTGCTGTGTTATATAGAATGATAAAAATATATACAATGAGAAATTAAAAACATATAGAATGAAAAAAAAATATATCATTGCTATCGTTCAGAACCAAGTGTGCTTCGATGCGTTTTTGTTTTTGTTTTGATTGTTGTTGCTGTCCTGTGCTGTTCTGTGATGTCCCTTGTTATCCTATGCTGTTCTGTGCTGTTCCGTGCTGTCTTATGCTGTTCTATGCTGTCCTATGCTGTCCTGTGCTGTCTTATGTTGTCCCGTGCTGTCCTGTGCTGTCTTATGCTGTCCTGTGTCATCTTATGCTGTCCTATGCTGTCCTGTGGTGTCCTATGCTGTTTTATGCTGTCCTATGCTGTCCTGTGCTGTTTTATGCTGTCCTGTGCTGTCCTATACTGTCCTGTGCCGTCTTATGCTGTTCTGTGCTGTCCTATGCTGTTCCGTGCTGTCCTGTGCTGTCTTATGCTGTTCCGTGCTGTCCTATGCTGTCCTGTGCAGTCTTATGCTGTCCTGTGCTGTCCTATGCTGTCCTGTGGTGTCTTATGCTGTCCCGTGCTGTCCTGTGCTGTCTTATGCTGTCTTATGCTGTCCTGTGTCATCTTATGCTGTCCTATGCTGTCCTGTGGTGTCCTATTTTTAAAAAAAATTTTTTACAACAAAGGAGGCAGCTCAAGGGCACACAAAAAAAGAAAACTATAATAAAAAAAAGCCCGCTACTCGCTGCTCCTAAAAAAGAAACAAAAGAGGTGGCCGAAAGGAAGATCAAAATAATACGGGAGGAGAGGTGTCCTGATACCCTCCTCTTGAAAGAGTTCAAGTCGTAGGCAGGAGGAAATACAGATGAAGGAAGATTGTTCCAGAGTTTACCAGCGTGAGGGATGAAAGAGTGAAGATGCTGGTTAACTCTTGCATAAGGGGTTTGGACAGTATAGAGGTGAGCATGAGTAGAAAGTCGAGTGCAGCGGGGCCGCGGGAGGGGGGGAGGCATGCAGTTAGCAAGTTCAGAAGAGCAGTCAGCGTGGAAATATCGATAGAAGATAGAAAGAGAGGCAACATTGCGGCGGAATTTAAGAGGTAGAAGACTATCAGTATGAGGAGGAGAGCTGATGAGACGAAGAGCCTTAGCCTCCACTCTGTCCAGAAGAGCTGTGTGAGTGGAGCCCCCCACACATGAGATGCATACTCCATACGAGGGCGGACAAGGCCCCTGTATATGGACAGCAACTGTGCAGGGGAGAAGAACTGGCGGAGACGGTACAGAACGCCCAGCCTCGAGGAAGCTGATTTAGTAAGAGATGAGATATGAAGTTTCCAGTTGAGATTTTGAGTTAAGGATAGACCGAGGATGTTTAGTGTTGAGGAAGGTGATAGCTGGGTGTTGTCAAAGAATAGGGGATAGTTGTTTGGAAGGTTGTGTCGAGTGGATAGGTGGAGAAACTGTGTTTTTGAGGCGTTGAAGGACACCAGGTTCTTCTTGCCCCAATCGGAAATAATAGTAAGGTCTGAGGCTAAGCGTTCTGCAGCCTCCAGCCTTGAGTCGTTAAGTTCCTGCTGTTTTATGCTGCTATTTTTTTTTTTTTTTTTTTACGTCGCGGCCTATAGCGCCGGTAGGCTTTTTCCCGGTGGGGCCTGATGGTCGGCCCAAGGCTTCTTCCCGGTGGGTCCTGATGGTCGGCCCAGCCCGTTCTGGCGCAGGCGAGTCCTGTGCTGTCCTGTGCTGTTTTATGCTGTCTGTTTGCTGTCCTATACTGTCCTGTGCCGTCTTATGCTGTACCGGGCTGTCATGTGCTGTCCTATGCTGTTCTGTGCTGTCCTATGCTGTCTTATGCTGTTCCGTGCTGTCTTATGCTGTCCTGTGCTGGCCTATGCTGGCCTGTGCCGTCTTATGCTGTTCCGTGCTGTCCTGTGCTGTCCTATGCTGTCCTGTGCTGTCCTATGTTGTCCTACGTTGTCCCAGGCTAGTTAACACTCACGCTAGTAATACACGCTAGTAATACACGCTAGTAATGCACGCTAGTAAACACTCACGCTAGTAATACACGCTAGTAAATATACACGCTAGTAATACACGCTAGTAAACATTCACGCTAGTAATACACGCTAGTAATACACGCTAGTAATACACCCTAGTAAACATTCACGCTAGTAATACACGCTAGTAAACACTCACGCTAGTAATACACGCTAGTAATACACGCTAGTAATACACGCTAGTAATACACGCTAGTAATACACGCTAGTAAACACTCACGCTAGTAATACACGCTAATAAACACTCACGCTAGTAAACACTGACGCTAGTAATACACGCTAGTAAACACTCACGCTAGTAATACACGCTAGTAAACATACACGCTAGTAAACACTCACGCTAGTAATACACGCTAGTAATACACGCTAGTAAACACTCACGCTAGTAATACACGCTAGTAAACACTCACGCTAGTAATACACGCTAGTAAACACTCACGCTAGTAATACACGCTAGTAAACACTCACGCTAGTAATACACGCTAGTAAACACTCACGCTAGTAATACACGCTAGTAAACACTCACGCTAGTAATACACGCTAGTAAACACTCGCGCCAGTAATACACGCTAGTAATACACGCTAGTAATACACGCTAGTAAACACTCACGCTAGTAATACACGCTAGTAATACACGCTAGTAAACACTCACGCTAGTAATACACGCTAGTAATACACGCTAGTAATACACGCTAGTAAACACTCACGCTAGTAATACACGCTAGTAAACACTCACGCTAGTAATACACGCTAGTAAACACTCACGCTAGTAAACACTCACGCTAGTAATACACGCTAGTAATACACACTAGTAATACACGCTAGTAAACACTCACGCTAGTAAACACACGCCAGTAATACACGCCAGTAAACACTCACGCCAGTAATACACGCCAGTAAACACTCACGCCAGTAATACACGCTAGTAAACACTCACGCTAGTAATACACGCCAGTAAACACTCACGCCAGTAATACACGCTAGTAAACACCACGCCAGTAATACACGCTAGTAAACACTCACGCCAGTAATACACGCCAGTAATACACGCTAGTAAACACTCACGCCAGTAATACACGCTAGTAAACACTCACGCCAGTAATACACGCCAGTAAACACCACGCTAGTAATACACGCTAGTAATACACGCTAGTAATACTCGCTAGTAATACACACTAGTAAACACTCACGCTAGTAATACACGCTAGTAAACACCACGCTAGTAATACACGCCAGTAATACACGCTAGTAAACACCACGCCAGTAATACACGCTAGTAAACACTCACGCCAGTAATACACGCCAGTAAACACCACGCTAGTAATACACGCTAGTAAACACTCACGCCAGTAATACACCACGCCAGTAATACACGCCAGTAAACACTCACGCCAGTAATACACGCTAGTAAACACTCACGCCAGTAATACACGCCAGTAAACACTCACGCTAGTAATACACGCCAGTAATACACGCCAGTAAACACTCACGCCAGTAATACACGCTAGTAAACACTCGCGCCAGTAATACACGCTAGTAATACACGCTAGTAATACACGCTAGTAAACACTCACGCTAGTAATACACGCACCTAAAAACACACGCCAGTAATACACGCTACAAAACACTCACGCTAGTAATACACGCTAGTAAACACACACGCTAGTAATACACTCTAGTAAACACTCACGCCAGTAATACACGCTAGTAAACACTCACGCCAGTAATACACGCTAGTAAACACTACGCTAGTAATACACGCTAGTAAACACTCACGCCAGTAATACACGCCAGTAAACACCACGCTAGTAATACACGCTAGTAAACAATCACGCGAGTAATACACGCTAGTAAACACTCACGCTAATAATACACGCTAGTAAACACTCACGCGAGTAATACACGCTAGTAAACACTCACGCTAGTAATACACGCCAGTAAACACTCACGCTAGTAATACACGCCAGTAAACACTCACGCCAGTAATACACGCCAGTAATACACGCCAGTAAACACTCACGCTAGTAATACACGCCAGTAATACACGCCAGTAAACACTCACGCCAGTAATACACGCCAGTAAACACGCCAGTAATACACGCCAGTAATACACGCCAGTAAACACTCACGCCAGTAATACACGCCAGTAAACACTCACGCCAGTAATACACGCCAGTAATACACGCTAGTAAACACTCACGCCAGTAATACACGCCAGTAAACACTCACGCCAGTAATACACGCCAGTAAACACACGCCAGTAATACACGCCAGTAATACACGCCAGTAAACACCACGCTAGTAATACACGCCAGTAAACACTCACGCTAGTAATACACGCCAGTAAACACTCACGCTAGTAATACACGCTAGTAAACACCACGCCAGTAATACACGCTAGTAAACACCACGCTAGTAATACACGCTAAACACTCACGCTAGTAATACACGCCAGTAATACACGCTAGTAAACACTCACGCCAGTAATACACGCCAGTAAACACTCACGCCAGTAATACACGCCAGTAATACACGCTAGTTACCACTCACGCTAGTAATACACGCTAGTAATACACGCCAGTAACACGCCAGTAAACACCACGCTAGTAAACACTCACGCCAGTAATACACGCTAGTAAACACTCACGCCAGTAATACACGCCAGTAATACACGCTAGTAATACACGCTAGTAATACACGCTAGTAATACTCGCTAGTAATACACACTAGTAAACACTCACGCTAGTAATACACGCTAGTAAACACTCACGCTAGTAATACACACTAGTAAACACTCACGCTAGTAATACACGCTAGTAATACACGCTAGTAAACACTCACGCTAGTAATACACGCTAGTAATACACGCTAGTAATACACGCTAGTAATACACGCTAGTAAACACTCACGCTAGTAATACACGCTAGTAATACACGCTAGTAATACACGCTAGTAAACACTCACGCTAGTAATACACGCTAGTAATACACGCTAGTAAACACTCACGCTAGTAATACACGCTAGTAAACACTCACGCTAGTAATACACGCTAGTAAACACTCACGCTAGTAATACACGCTAGTAATACACGCTAGTAAACACTCACGCTAGTAATACACGCTAGTAATAGACGGGAAATAGTTACCGGATATTAAGGGGACACTCATTTCTCTTCCCGCCATAATGTTCCCCTTCCCTTCCCTTCCCTTCCCTTCCCTTCCCTTCCCTTCCCTTCCCTTCCCTTCCCTTCCCTTCTTTTCCCTTCTCTTTCCATTCCTTCTTTTCCCTTCCCTTCCCTTCTCTTCCCTTCCCTTCCCTTCCTTTTCCTTCTCTTTCCATTCCTTCTTTTCTCTTCCCTTCCCTTCCCCACAACTCTAACGAAAACCTTCTTATTAAATGTATGTTTCTTAGATTCGTGGTACAGAGGAACGGTCAAATCACCACCTGGGTCATGAAGCTACCCCTGGAAATGCTTAAAATTCCTTCGAAAGCCTTGTCAAATATGTGTTTCTTAGGTTCTTGGTATAAAGGAACGGTCAAATCACCACCAGGGTCATGAAACTGCCCCTGGAAATGCCTAAAACTCTTACGAAAGCCTTGTCAAATATGTGTTTCTTAGGTTCGTGGTACAGAGGAACGGTCAAATCACCACCAGGGTCATAAAACTACCCCTGGAAATGCCTAAAACTCTTACGAAAGCCTTGTCAAATATGTGTTTCTTAGGTTCGTGGTACAGAGGAACGGTCCTGAAACTGCCCCTGGAAATGCCCCAAACTCCTACGAAAGCCTTGAAGCTGTACAGTTCCTGGTTAGTGTTTTTATTATTCTCAGTGTGAGTTATGAATGTCTTTAGGGTGGAGGGCTGATAGAACATGACAAACTGCAGTGATCCTTTGTTCTGTGTAGTGATCAATGAATGCTTACTATTAGGAGTGTCATTAAGGTGTGGGTGACGGGAAGGAATGAGTGCAGGGGTGCATTTCCAGGGGTAGTTTTATGACCCTGGTGGTGATTTGACCGTTCCTCTGTACCACGAACTTAAGAAACACATATTTAACAAGGCTTTCGTAGGAGTTTTAGGCATTTCCAGGGGTAGTTACATGACCCTAGTTGTAGTTTGACCGTTCCTCTGTACCACGAACCTAAGAAACACAAATTTAGCAAGGCTTTCGTAGGAGTTTGGGGCATTTCCAGGGGTAGTTACATGACCCTGGTGGTAGTTTGACCGTTCCTCTGTACCTCGAACCTACGAAACATATTTAACAAGGCTTTCGTAGGAGTTTTAGGTATTTCCAGGGGTAGTTTCATGACCCTGGTGGTGATTTGAGTGTATGTGGAGTGTGTGTGTGTGTGTGTGTGTGTGTGTGTGTGTGTGTGTGTGTGTGTGTGTGTGTTTACCAAGCTGTATTTGCATAGTTGTGATAATTATAGAAAACGCGACGTAACACTGGTGGGGTCCCTTCTGCAAATATCAGTTTATCAAGTTTAGTGTAAATCCCATCAGTAGTTTTAGCCTGGCACATTTTGGAGGTCGTGTGAAGTGTCAATATAGGGAGAGGAGAGGGAAGGAGAAGGAGTAGGGAAGGAGAAGGAGAGGGGAAGGAGGAGGAGAAGAGAGGAAAGAAAAGGGAAGAGAGGGGGAAGGGAAAGAAGAAGGAGGAGAGGGGAAGGAAAGGAGAAGGAAGAGAGGGAAAGAGAGAGAGAGGAGAGGGGAAGGGAAATGCTCAAAAACTCCTAGGAAAGCCTTGTCAAATATGTGTTTCTTAGGTTCATGGGTCAAACTACCACTAGGGTCATAAAACTACCTCTGGAAATGCCCACAATTACTCTTACGAAAGCCTTGTCAAATATGTGTTTCTTAGGTTCATGGTACAGAGGAAGGGTCACACTACCACCAGGGTCATAAAACTACCCCTGGAAATTCACAAAACTCTTACGAAAGCCTTGTCAAATATGTGTTTCTTAGGTTCGTGGTATAAAGTGAGTGTCAAACTACCACCAAGGTCATAAAACTACCCGTGAAAATGCCCCTCACAGCTCCTAGGAAAGCCTTGTCAAATATGTGTGTCCTAGGTTCATGATACAGAGGATGGGTCAAACTACCACCAGGGTCATAAAACTACCCCTGGGAATGACCCCAATAACTCCTACGAAAGCCTTGTCAAATATGTGTTTCTTATGTTCGTGGTACAGAGGAAGGGTCAAACTACCACCAGGGTCATAAAACTACCCCTGGGAATGACCCCAATAACTCCTACGAAAGCCTTGTCAAATATGTGTTTCTTATGTTCGTGGTACAGAGGAAGGGTCACACTACCACCAGGGTCATAAAACTACCCCTGAAAATGCCCCCCACAGCTCCTAGGAAAGCCTTGTCAAATATGTGTTTCTTAGGTTCATGGTACAGAGGAAGGGTCAAACTACCACCAGGGTCATAAAACTACCCCTGAAAATGCCCCCCACAGCTCCTAGGAAAGCCTCGTCAAATATGTGTTTCTTAGGTTCGTGGTACAGAGGAAGGGTCACACTACCACCAGGGTCATAAAACTACCCCTGAAAATGCCCCCCACAGCTCCTAGGAAAGCCTTGTCAAATATGTGTTTCTTAGGTTCGTGGTACAGAGGAAGTGTCACACTACCACCAGGGTCATAAAACTACCCCTGAAAATGCCCCTCACAGCTCCTAGGAAAGCCTTGTCAAATATGTGTGTCCTAGGTTCATGGTACAGAGGAAGGGTCACACTACCACCAGGGTCATAAAACTACCCCTGGAAATGACCCCAATAACTCCTACGAAAGCCTTGTCAAATATGTGTTTCTTAGGTTCGTGGTACAGAGGAAGGGTCACACTACCACCAGAGTCATAAAACCACCCCTGGAAATGACCCCAATAACTCCTACGAAAGCCTTGTCAAATATGTGTGTGTCTGGGAGCTGCAATGCTTAAGAATTTGGCACTTGTAAGCTAAGTAAGATGTTTTAGCTGTGTCGATGTTGCTAGATGTCTCCCACTCACCTTGTCTGCTTGTTTCTTCCTGTGACCTCATGTATTCGTAGCCAGCAGGTCAGCCCTTTCATTGTGCCCCTTCCCTTCACTGCCTTGTACAATGCATCACGCTTCATCTGTCCCTAGTGTGTGTGTGTGTGTGTGTATTTAGCTATTTGTAGTCTATAGTGCTCGGGCTAAGCTCTAACAATCCCGTCTCCATATCTACATTCATCCAGCCTTTCCTGTGTGTGTGTGTGTGTGTGTGTGTGTGTGTGTGTGTGTGTGTGTGTGTATTTACCAAGCTGTATTTACAAAGTTGTTATAATTATTCTGCCACAGCGATATAACCCTCACGAGAACCAGTGTGCAAATATATCAAGTTTTATTCAAGTTCAGCAAGTTTACACACCTGTCCAAGTTCACACGTGTTCAAGTTCACAAGTCTCCAAATATCAGTTTATGAAGTTTGTCAAGTTTAGTTTTAATCTCATTAGTTGTTTTGGCTTGGACGCTTTTTTTTAGAGGTCGCTGGAGGTGTTCAGTTAGGGAGGAGAGGGAGAGGAGAGAGAGAGAGAGAGAAGGAGAGAGGAAGGAGAGAGAGGAGGAGAGAGAAAGAGAGAAGGAGAGAGAAGGGAGAGGAGGAGAGAGGGAGGAGAGAGAAGGGAGTGGAGGAGAGAGGGAGGAGAGAGAAGGGAGAGAGGAGGAGAGAGAAAGAGAAGGGAGAGAGGAGGAGAGAGAAGGGAGAGGAGGAGAGAGGGAGGAGAGAGAAGGGAGAGAGGAGGAGAGAGAAAGAGAGAAGGAGAGAGGAAGAAGAGAGAAGGAGAGAGGAGGAGAGAGAAGGAGAGGGAGGAAAGGAAAGTGTTAGTGTGTGTGTGTGTGTGTGTGTGTGTGTGGGTGTGAGAGAGAGAGAGAGAGAGAGAGAGAGAGAGAGAGAGAGAGAGAGAGAGAGAGAGAGAGAGAGAGAGAGAGAGAGAGAGAGAGAGAGAGAGAGAGAGAGAGAGAGAGAGAGAGAGAGAGAGAGAGAGAGAGAGAGAGAGAGAGAGAGAGAGAGAGAGAGAGAGAGAGATAGAGAGAGAGAG
>NC_066534.1:1975667-1983167 GCF_024679095.1 Eriocheir sinensis
TAACCCTTGACCCATTTGAATACTTCTATCAGATCTCCCCGCACTCTTCGTCTTTCTAGTGAATGTAAGTTTAGATGTTTCAGACTATTTTGATATGGGAGGTTCCTCAGCCCCTGAATCATCTTGGTCATCCTCCTCTGAACTGATTCTAGCAAGTTGATGTCCATTCTGTAGTGTGGGCACCAAAACTGGACAGCATAATCTAAGTGTGGCCTAACTAACGCTAAATAGAGTCTGAGGATGACCTCTGCACTCCTGTTGGTTACCGTCCTGTTAATAAAGCCTAATACCCTGTTAGCCCTATTCCTCACACTAATACATTGCTTCCTTGGTTTTAGGTCAGAGTTCACTAACACTCCCAAATCCCTTTCACACTCAGACCTGCCTATCGCTGTAGAGTCTAAACTATACCCGTGTAATGGGTTGCGTGTTCCTACACTAAGTACGCTACACTTGGTGATGTTAAAATTCATCTGCCATTTCTCTGACCAAGTTGACAGTTTGTTGATATCCTCCTGCAGTGCTCTAGCATCCTCCCCTGTCCTAATAGTGCGTCCTATTTTGGTGTCATCTGCAAATTTACCTATGTCACTAGTTATCCCATTGCCTATGTCATTGATGTAGATAATGAATAGAAGCAGGCCTAAAACTGAACCTTGAGGAACCCCACTGGTAACATTACCCCATTCGGATTTTTTACCGTTAATGGTAACCCTCTGTTTCCTGTCGCTAGTCCACGCCTTAATCCAATCAAATACCTTCCCTCTTATCCCATGAGCCCTGACTTTATTTAACAGTCTCTGGTGAGGTACCTTATCGAAGGCCTTACTAAAATCAAGATAAACCACATCATAGCTCTCATCATTGTCAGCTGCCTCGTATACTCTATTGTAAAAGGATATAAGATTAGTGAGGCACGACTTTCCTTTAGTAAACCCATGCTGTGAGTCGTGAATTAAATTATGTCTGTCTATATGGTCCCTAATACTATCAGCTATTATTGACTCAATCATTTTACCTATAACTGAGTCCTTCCTTTTTCTCCTCTCCTCCATCTCAGTGATCTCCTTCCTGATCATAAGGCTAACAGAAACTGAGTTGAGGTTAGTCTCTGTAGGATTTTGCAGTGCTGGGTTAGGGGAAGTCCTGGCACCAGCAGCAGCCTGTGTAGTGGTACCCTGAACACTGATCATGTTGGTGACCTGCTCAGTGAGAGATCTTACAGAGGCGCACAGAGCTCTGACTGTCTCGTGTAGTTGTATCATGGCACCGAGGTTATCATTTCCACCACCAGCACCAGCAGAGCCCCTAGAGGTACTACCACTATTTACCCTACAACCTGTACAGACAAACAGTATCCCCTCACCACCAACATCCTTAAGTGCCTGGATAGCAGTCTGGGGTAGGCCCATACAGATTGTTGAGTCATGAAACCACAAAGGGCATCTATCACAGCCAATAGAATCATCATTAGTCTCACCTCCACACGTTCCGCAGTGGCCATCAGTACAAGAACTAAGGTTGCTATTAATTGAACTATTCACACTGACATTAGAATCACGCTGGGTGTTGTGCTCACGAGTGGGGCTCCCACCTGTACCGGCACCGCGCCCAGGAGCCAGCCGAGCCCGTTGTGAAGCAGGCCAGTGTTTATAGTGGTGCCGTCTTGCATTGGCTCATGCTGCCCTCCCGGAGCTCATCTTTAATCCTAGAATCTAGAGTCCGGGTTGATGGGTGGTCTTCTGGACAGCATGTGGGTAGTTTTAAGCCACTCGGCGGCGGCTGAAAAATCCCAGCTTGGTGGCACCGGCCGGGGATTGAACTCGCGTCGTCCTGAACGCGGCGCCGTCACGCTATCCATTCAGCCACCGCCTCCCGTAGGTGAAGGGAAGGGAGATGAAAGGGAAGACAATGTGAAGGGAAGTAAAGGGAGGGGAAGGCAAAGGGACTCAACAGTTGAAAGTGTGGATACCGTAACACGAGAGATGAGGAAGAGGGAAGGGAAGGGAGGAAAGGGAGGGGAGGTGACGGGAGGTGACGGGAGGGGAGGTGACGGGAGGTGAGGTGACGGGAGGGGAGGTGACTGGAGGTGAGGTGACGGGAGGGGAGGTGACGGGAGGGGAGGTGACGGGAGGGGAGGTGACGGGAGGGGAGGTGACGGGAGGGGAGGTGACGGGAGGTGAGGTGACGGGAGGTGAGGTGACGGGAGGGGAGGTGACGGGAGGGGAGGTGACTGGAGGTGAGGTGACGGGAGGGGAGGTGACTGGAGGTGAGGTGACGGGAGGGGAGGTGACGGGAGGGGAGGTGACGGGAGGTGAGGTGACGGGAGGGGAGGTGACGGGAGGGGAGGTGACGGGAGGGGAGGTGACGGGAGGGGAGGTGACGGGAATTATTGGAAGGGAAGGGAACGAAGGGATGAAAGTGTTGATATAGTAACACGGGAGATTTGGGAAGAGGAAGGGAGGAGAAGGAAAGGAAGGGAGGGGAAGGAAATGAAGGGAGGCGAAGGGGAAGGGAACTGTAACACGATAGATTTGGGAAGAGGAAGGGAGGGGAAGGAAAGGAAGGGAGGGGAAATGAAGGGAGGCGAAGGGGAAGGGAAGGGAACAGTAACACGATAGATTTGAGAAGAGGAAGGGAGGGGAGGGAAAGGAAGGGAGGGGAAATGAAGGGAGGCGAAGGGGAAGGGAGGGGAAGGAAAGGAAGGGAAGGGAAATGAAGGGAGGCGAAGGGGAAGGGAAGGGAACAGTAACACGGAAGATTTGGGAAGAGGAAGGGAGGGGAAGGAAAGGAAGGGAGGGGAAATGAAGGGAGGCGAAGGGGAAGGGAACTGAAGGGCTGAAAGTGTCTTTGTGAGAGGAAGTGTTAAAAAAATGTGTGATTGAAATTTGAGTTGAAATGAATGGAGGCGAAGGGGAAGGGAGATGAAGGGAAGGAACTGTAAAGCCCCTAAACCCGGTAGCAGCGACGGGCCAAATTTGTGGCTTTACCGTGTAGCAGCGACGGGCCAAATTTGTGGCTTTACCGTGTAGCAGCGACGGGCCAAATTTGTGGCTTTACCGTGTAGCAGCGACGGGCCAAATTTGTGGCTTTACCGTGTAGCAGCGACGGGCCAAATTTGTGGCTTTACCGTGTAGCAGCGACGGGCCAAATTTGTGGCTTTACCGTGTAGCAGCGACGGGCCAAATTTGTGGCTTTACCGTGTAGCAGCGACGGGCCAAATTTGTGGCTTTACCGTGTAGCAGCGACGGGCCAAATTTGTGGCTTTACCGTGTAGCAGCGACGGGCCAAATTTGTGGCTTTACCGTGTAGCAGCGACGTAATAAATGTGGCTTTACCGTGTAGCAGCGACGGGCCAAATTTGTGGCTTTACCGTGTAGCAGTGACGGGCCAAATTTGTGGCTTTACCGTGTAGCAGCGACGGGCCAAATTTGTGGCTTTACCGTGTAGCAGCGACAGGCCAAATTTGTGGCTTTACCGTGTAGCAGCGACGGGCCAAATTTGTGGCTTTACCGTGTAGCAGCGACGGGCCAAATTTGTGCCATGATATAAACCCCCCAAAATAGATGATACATAACTGATCACAAATGCTTTGATATATATTATGAAATGGTTTGTGTGAGGGTGATTTTTTCTCATTTTTCTCGCTTGGAGGGACCATTAAGAAACATGACCCCCGCTGCTACCACCACCACCGGGTTAAGGAGATTTGCCCGAGAGAGAGAGAGAGAGAGAGAGAGAGAGAGAGAGAGAGAGAGAGAGAGAGAGAGAGAGAGAGAGAGAGAGAGAGAGAGAGAGAGAGAGAGAGAGAGAGAGAGAGAGAGAGAGAGAGAGAGAGAGAGAGAGAGAGAGAGAGAGAGAGAGAGAGAGAGAGAGAGAGACTTATATTTCCACAGCTATAACCATCATCATAACAAGACAAATAAAGGGATATAATCGTGACGGCTTTGACGCACTCACCGGGGTATAAGTAACACACCTATAACACGCGTGAATTGACCGTTTATTTAGCTGTGTGTGTGTGTGTGTGTGTGTGTGTGTGTGTGTGTGTGTGTGTGTGTGTGGTGGGAGTGGTTTACGCCCGTTTTTTATTTTGACTCTGATTTGGCTCTGATATGTGTATAGTGGTGGTGGTGGTGATGGTGGTGGTGGTGGTGGTGGTTGTGGTGGTGTGGTTCCGCTGCCCCCCTCCCCCCCTCTACCTCCTCCACCACCTCCACCACCACCACCACCTAAATCCCTCAATGAAGAATATAAAAAGAAAATTTAAAAGTCCATTTGCCCGAGAGAGAGAGAGAGAGAGAGAGAGAGAGAGAGAGAGAGAGAGAGAGAGAGAGAGAGAGAGAGAGAGAGAGAGAGAGAGAGAGAGAGAGAGAGAGAGAGAGAGAGAGAGAGAGAGAGAGAGACTTATATTTTTTCCTGTAATTTCGTTATATTATTGTGTGTGTGTGTGTGTGTGTGTGTGTGTGTGTGTGTGTGTGTGTGTGTGTGTGTGTGTGTGTGTGTGTGTGTGTGTGTGTGTGTGTGTGTATTGTTTCTGCGCCTAAGTGATTGGCTTGGTGTTGATGACTGTGGTGGTGGTGGTGGTGGTGGTGGTGCTGATGGAGGTGGTGGTGGTGACGGTGGTGCTGGTACGGCTGTTGTTGTTATTGTTGTTGTTGTTGTTGTTGTTGTTATCAGAGCAACGAGATGAGGGACTTATGTGAACCCAGTGATAGTTTGACACGACCTCTATAAAACGAATATCCATGATTTACTCTCCGAGCAGCGGGGATGAGCCATCTTGTTGATTCCTTTCAGTTGACACACGGCTACATATTACACTGTCGTAAAGTGCTGTAGCCTCCGAACTGCTGAGCTGATTGCTTGTATTATTCATCCCGTGTCAGGGGGCTTCGTGGTGCAGTGGTTAGCACACTTGGCTCACAACCGAGAGAGCCCGGGTTCGATTCCCGGGCGGAGTGGAAAAATTTGGGCGGCTTTTCCGATACCCTACGCCCCTGTCCACCCAGCAGTGTACCAGGTATTAATCGGGGGTTGTGTCCCGTCTCCTGGGGTCTGTTCCCTTCTCCTATAATTCCTTCCCCTTCTGTCTCTCTCCGGCATGTGACCACAGATGTTGCGCCGACTAAACCAAACTTTCCAACTTTCATCCCGTGTCCTAACACTGAAAAGCTTGTCAGTGAGAAGAGAATCCAAAAGTCTGGTTGCAAGGAAAAATGAATTAATCAAATTTGAAAGGACAGTGTTGGATAGTTGTATACTTCTGCATCATTTCAAAATTTTGTTTGTTATAAATAAGTTTCACGGCAAAATGTTAGATACGTGTATGTGTTTCCAGGAAATTATGTTTGTAAGGAAAATATCTCAGATTAAAATGTCAGCTGGATATTATTTTACATCATTTCTCGAAATTTTGTTCTGAAGAAATATATTTCAAACTAAAAAATAGTCCACATTTTTTTTATTGGATTGGTGGTCCGTGGCCTGAAACGAGTTGAGAACCACTGCACTAGACTGTATGTGCGGGGAGGCGGTGGCAACGGGGAGGCAGTGGCTGAATGGATAGCGTGACGGCGCCACGTTCAGGACGACGCGAGTTCAATCCCCGCCCGGTGCCACCAAGTTGGGATTTTTCAGCCGCCGCCGAGTGGCTTAAAACTACCCACGTGCTGTCCAGAAGATCACCTATCAACCCGGACTCTAGATTCTAGGATTAAAGATGAGCTCCGGGAGGGCAGCATGAGCCAATGCAAGATGGCGCCACTATAAACACTCGCCTGCGCCAGAACGGGCTGGGCCGACCATCAGGATCCACCGGGAAGAAGCCTTGGGCCGACCATCAGGATCCACCGGGAAGAAGCCTTGGGCCGACCATCAGGATCCACCGGGAAGAAGCCTTGGGCCGACCATCTGGATCCACCGGGAAGAAGCCTTGGGCCGACCATCAGGATTCACCGGGAAGAAGCCTTGGGCCGACCATCAGGATCCACCGGGAAGAAGCCTTGGGCCGACCATCAGGATCCACCGGGAAGAAGCCTGGGGCCGACCATCTGGATCCACTGGAAGAAGCCTTGGGCCGACCATCAGGATTCACTGGGAAGAAGCCTTGGGCCGACCATCAGGATCCACTGGAAGAAGCCTTGGGCCGACCATCAGGATCCACTGGAAGAAGCGTTGGGCCGACCATCAGGATCCACCGCGTAGACGCCTTGGGCCGACCATCAGGATCCACCCGGAAGAAGCCTTGGGCCGACCATCAGGTCCCACCGGGAAGAAGCCTTGGGCCGACCATCTGGATCCACTGGAAGAAGCCTTGGTCCGACCATCAGGCCCCACTGGAAGAAGCCTTGGGCCGACCATCAGGATCCACTGGAAGAAGCCTTGGACCGACCATCAGGATCCACTGGAAGAAGCCTTGGGCCGACCATCAGGATCCACTGAAGAAGCCTTGGGCCGACCATCAGGATCCACTGGGAAGAAGCCTTGGGCCGACCATCAGGATCCACTGGAAGAAGCCTTGGGCCGACCATCAGGTCCCACTGGAAGAAGCCCGACCATCTGATCCACCTGAAGAAGCCTTGGGCCGACCATCTGATCCACTGGAAGAAGCCTTGGGCCGACCATCTGGATCCACCGGGAAGAAGCCTTGGGCCGACCATCTGGATCCACCGGGAAGAAGCCTTGGGCCGACCATCTGGATCCACCGGGAAGAAGCCTTGGGCCGACCATCAGGATCCACCGGGAAGAAGCCTTGGGCCGACCATCAGGATCCATCGGGAAGAAGCCTTGTGAGTTTTCAGGAAGCAAGTTGAATTTCGAACCAGTCTGTGCAGTGCCTCTGAGTGCGTGTGTGTGTGTGAGGCTGAGGGAGACAAGAGTGGCAGAGAGACAAGCTTACCGAGGATGAGTGTGTGTGACTCTAGCGGATGGTTGACAATAGCGTGAGAGAGAGAGAGAGCGAGAGAGAGCGAGAGAGAGAGAGAGAGAGAGAGAGAGAGAGAGAGAGAGAGAGAGAGAGAGAGAGAGAGAGAGAGAGAGAGAGAGAAAGCTATGGATAATATGGATGTCTGGGTTGATTGTGGAATACTGTTTGTGTGGACGGTAGAGGAGAATGTGGAGTGAAAATTGAAGGAAGGAAGGGAGGAAGGAAGGAAGGAAGAAAGGACAGAAGGAAGGAAGAAAGGAAGGAAGGAAGGAAGAAAGGACAGAAGGAAGGAAGAAAGGAAGGAAGGAAGGAAGAAAGGAAGGAAGGAAGAAAGGACAGAAGGAAGGAAGAAAGGAAGGAAGGAAGGAAGAAAGGACAGAAGGAAGGAAGAAAGGAAGGAAGGAAGGAAGAAAGGAAGGAAGGAAGAAAGGACAGAAGGAAGGAAGAAAGGAAGGAAGGGAGGAAGGAAATTCGTAAGGGAAACAGGAGAGAAGGAAGGAAGAAAGAAAGGAAAGGAAGGAAGGAATTAAGGAAGGAAGGAAGGAAGGAAAGAAGGAAGGGAAGGAAGGAAG
>NC_066534.1:1985667-2010667 GCF_024679095.1 Eriocheir sinensis
TAAGACTACCCAACTCTCAACCCGGACTCTAGGTTCTCGCTCTAAAGAGAGTATCAAAGATGACCTCCGGGGGTAAGCATAGGGGGTAGGGTAGGCGGTGGCTGAGTGGTAGCGTGCCGGGCCCACATTCACCACGCTACCACCTGGGATTTTTCAGTCACTACCCACATGCTGTTCTGAAGACCACCCATCAACCCGGACTCTAGAGGAAACCGTCCAAGTGAATCAAGAAGGAGTTCCGGGGGGCAGTTTGGGGAGGCGGTAGCTGAATTGATAGCGTGACGGCGCCGCGTTCAGGACGACGCGAATTCAATCCCCTCCCGGTGCCACCAAGCTGGGATTTTTCAGTCACCGCCGAGTGGCTTAAAACTACCCACATGCTGCCCTGAAGACCACCCATCAACCCGGACTCTAGAGGAAACCGTCCAAGTGAATCAAGAAGGAGTTCCGGGGGGCAGCATGAGCCAAGAGAAGATGGCGCCACTATAAACACTTGCCTGCACCATGACGGGCTGGGGCCGACCACCAGCTAGGCCCCTGAAGAAAGCCTACCGGCGCTATAGGCTGAGATGTTAACAAAAAGAGCCTAGCAAGATGGCGCCACTATAAACACTTGCCCGCGCCATAACGGACGGGGGCCTAACATCTGGACCCACTAAAAAAGCCTTTCCCGGACATAGACGGAAACGTGGGGAAAAATAGCGATTGAAAAAAAAATTGGAAAATAAAAAAAATAAAATGCAAGGAAAGAGAAACACACACACACACACACACACACACACACACACACACACACACACACACACACACACACACACACGCATACTTTAACTTTTCCTTTCTCTCTTCCTTTTTCCTCTTGTCATAAAGCTAAATTTATGACGCACACACACACACACACACACACACACACACACACACACACACACACACACACACACACACACACACACACACACACACACACACACACACAGAATTATATATTTCCTTCTGCCTCCTCTCTCTCTCATTAACAAGGGTTATTAAAGAGGCGTTTATGTTCCGCCGAGAGAGAGAGAGAGAGAGAGAGAGAGAGAGAGAGAGAGAGAGAGAGAGAGAGAGAGAGAGAGAGAGAGAGAGAGAGAGAGAGAGAGAGAGAGAGAGAGAGAGAGAGAGAGAGAGAGAGAGAGAGAGAGAGAGAGAGAGAGAATTTGCACTTTAACACACGGAATCTTTTTTTTTTTGTCGTTTTATTTGCTTTATTTTTTTTTTTGTTCTTTTTCGTCAATTATTTTTTTCTCATTATTATTTTCGTAATTTTTTTTTGCTTTTTTGTCTTTTTTTGTTTATTTATTTTTTTTTCTTTTTTTTCTTTCCTTCATTTATTTTTCCCATTTTCTCCTCCTCCTCCTCCTCCTCCTCCTCCTTTCTTGTTTATTAGTTTTTAGTTTTCTTCCTCCTCTTCTTCCTTTCTTCCTCCTCTTTTCCTATTTTCTTCTCCTCCTCCTCCTCCTTCTTCTCTTCTTTTCTTCTCTTCCTCCTTTTATCTTCTTCTTCTTCCTTTTCTTTTCTTCCTCCTCCTCCTCCTCCTCCTTTTCTTCTTTTCTTCTCTTCCTCCTTTTATTTTCTTCTTTTTCCTCTTCTATTCCTCCTCCTCTTCCTCCTCGTTTTTTTCTTCCTAATTCCTTTTTTGTTTATTATTTTCTTCCTTCTCTTCTTCCTTTCTTCCTCCGCTACATATTATCTTCTTCTACTCCTTTTATTTTCTTCTTCTTCTTCTTCTTCTTCTTCTTCTTCTTCTCCTCTTCCTAATTCCTTCCTCGTTTATTAATTTTCTTCCTCCTCTCTTTACTTTCTTTCTCTTCCTCTGCTTAGTCTCTTCTCTTCCTTCACTTTTTACTCTCTTCTTCCTCCTCCTCCTCCTCCTCCTCCTGTGTAAGACACTTGGCCTCTCGCAGTCTCCCGTGTCCTTATGTTCTTGTATGTTTCAGGCACACTGCAGCACGGCCACATCCTGCAGACATGTTATTTTACACCTGATGAGTGAGGTGTGGGAACAGTAAGCTTAACAGGATACTGCAGCGTTTATTTATTTATTTTTATTATTTATTTATATTTTTTTATGACAAATGCATACACTGTTTACTGACCCTCTTTCGATTGTCTCAGGCAGCCTGCAGCACGAGTACAACCTGAAGACATAGTTTCCCCCACAGCTTAGGTCACCAGTAGCGTAAGTTAAGGGTAGTAATTTCCTCTTATTTCTCTCTTTACTGTAAAACTTCCATGTCCCTTTCTTCCTTAAAGGTACATGGTGTTCTCTTCTAACTATTTCCTGCCGGCACGTTACCGGAGAGATGGGTGGGGAGGAGCCTTCATCTATTCTGTCCTGTCCTGCCACACGTACATTACTAGTAGTAGATAGGTCTTCTGGTGTCTGTTCTTCCTATGTATTCCTATGTATTCCTCCTCCTGGTCCTCTTCCCAAGCATGTAGTATGTCAGGCTACATTTCCCGGGCCCAGAGTGCACAGCCTTACACGCGTCAGGACTAAATGACACTAGGCACTTTTTAGACCAGGGTGAGGCGGCGGCGGCTGTCCCTCAACCTTGACGAATGTACCCAGCCACTCCAGGCCCAGGCAGGGTGCCCATACATACCACATGGCTGGGGGGGAGGAGGAGGAGGAGGAGGAGGAGGAGACAAGAAAGGGAAGGAAGGAGATAAGCGAGAAAAGTAGAAGGCTCGTGGCGGCGGTGCTGAACTCCGAAGTGTTTTCTCTCTCTCTCTCTCTCTCTCTCTCTCTCTCTGTTTTTTGTTCTTCTCTTCGTCAATTATTTTTTCTCATTATTTTTATAGCTATTTTTTTCGCTTTTTGTGTGTATGTGTCTCTGTGTGTGTGTGTGTGTGTGTTCTCTCTCTCTCTCTCTCTCTCTCTCTCTCTCTCTCTCTCGTTTCCTCCTTAGCATTCCATCTCTTCTTCCTCGTTATCTTCCCTCCTTCCCTCCCTCCCTCCCTCCCTACCTGGGCCTAATTAACCGTTGCCGTGTGAGGTGTTGGTAGCATCGGGAACATTAACTTAACATAGCAGCGGAGGGAGGGAGGGAGGGAAGAGGGAGAGAAAGGGAAGGAAGGGAGAGAAAGAGAAGGAAGGAAGGTAGGAAGGAAAGAAAGAAGGAAAGAAAGAAAAAAATGATTGCAAGGATAAATTACACGAAAGAAGGAATGTATTGAGAAAAAGAAGGAAGGAAGGGAGGGAAGGGAGAGAAAGAGAAGGAAGGAAGGTAGGAAGGAAAGAAAGAAGGAAAGATAAAAATGATTGCAAGGAGAAATTAAGGGAAAGAAGGAATGTATTGAGAAAAGGAAGGAAGGAAGGAAGGGAGGGAAGGAAGGAAGGAAACAAAGAAGGAAAGAAAAAAAATGATTGCAAGAAGGAAGGAAGGAAGAAATGAAGAAGAGGAGGGAAGGAGAGGAGGGAAGAGAAGAAGAGAAGAAGAGAAGAGAGAGAGAGAGAGAGAGAGAGAGAGAGAGAGAGAGAGAGAGAGAGAGAGAGAGAGAGAGAGAGAGAGAGAGAGAGAGAGAGAGAGAGAGAGAGAGAGAGAGAGAGAGAGACACACACACACACACACACACACACACACACACACACCCTACATCGTCTAGTTTTATATATATTTTTTTCTTATTTCTCTGCCATTTCTTCTTTCTCTGATTTTTCTGCTATTTCTGTTTTATTTCTATTTTCTGTTTCATTTCTTTCTCTTCTTTGTGTCTCCCTCTTTGTGTTTTTTTAATTTCTTTTTTAACTTTTTCTTTTTCTTCTTATGTTTTTTTTTTCCTGGTAACTTTTATTTCAGGTTGTTTTTCTTTCTTTCTTTATCCTTTTCCTCGTCTTTCTTTCTTTCTTTCTTTCTTTCTTAGTTTCCACTTTTTTCCACTTTCTTAATTTCCACTTTTTTCCACTTTCTTAATTTCAACTTTTTCTTTCTTAATTTCCACTTTTTTCCACTTTCTTAATTTCAAGTTTCTTTCTTAATTTCCACTTTTTTCCACTTGCTTAATTTCCACTTTTTTCCACTTGCTTAATTTCCACTTTCTTTCTTTTTACCTTAATTTCCACTTTTTCTCACTTTCTTAATGTTCACTTTCTTTTTCTTTCTTAATTTCCACTTTTTCCACTTTCTTTCTTTCTTTCTTTCTTAATTTCCACTTTTTTTCCACTTTCTTAATTTCCACTTTTTTCCACTTGCTTAATTTCCACTTTTTTCCACTTGCTTAATTTCCACTTTTTTCCACTTGCTTAATTTCCACTTTTTTCCACTTTCTTAATTTCCACTTTTTTCCACTTGCTTAATTTCGACTTTTTTCCACTTGCTTAATTTCAACTTTTTTCCACTTTCTTAATTTCCACTTTCTTCTTTTCCACTTTTTTTCCACTTTCTCAATTTCCACTTTCTTAATTTCCACTTTTTTCCACTTTCTTAATTTCCACTTTCTTTCTTTCCTTCTTTCTTAATTTCCACTTTTTTCCACTTTCTTAATTTCCACTTTCTTTCTTTCCTTCTTTCTTAATTTCCACTTTTTTTCACTTTCTTAATTTCCACTTTCTTTCTTTCCTTCTTTCTTAATTTCCACTTTTTTCCACTTTCTTAATCTCCACTTTTTTCCACTTTCTTAATATCCACTTTTTTCCACTTTCTTAATTTCCACTTTTTTCCGCTTACTTAATTTCCACTTTTTTCCACTTTCTTAATTTCCACTTTTTTTCCACTTTCTTCATTTCCACTTTTTTTCCACTTTCTTCATTTCCACATTCTTTCTTAATTTCCACTTTCTTTCTTTCCTTCTTTCTTAATTTCCACTTTTTTCCACTTTCTTAATTTCCACTTTCTTTCTTTCCTTCTTTCTTAATTTCCACTTTCCACCAACCACTTTTCTCCACTTTCTTAATTTCCACTTTTTCCACTTTCTAAATATCCACTTTTTTCCACTTTCTTAATTTCCACTTTTTTCCGCTTACTTAAGTTCCACTTTATTCCACTTTCTTAATTTCCACTTTTTCCACTTTCTTCATTTCCACATTCTTTCTTAATTTCCATATCTTTCCACTTTCTCAATTTCCACTTTCTTTCTTAATTTCCACTTTTTTCCACTTTCTTAATTTTCACTTTCTTCTTTTCCACTTTTTTCCACTTTCTTAATTTCCATTTCTTTTCCACTTTTTTCCACTTTCTCAATTTCCACTTTCTTTCTTAATTTCCACATCTTTCCACTTTCTTAATCTCCACTTTCTTTCTTTCCTTCTGTCTTTCTTAATTTCCACTTATTTCCACTTTCTCAATTTCCACTTTTTCTTAATTTCCACATCTTTCCACTTTCTTAATGTCCACTTTCTTTCTTTCGTTCTTTCTCTATTTCCAGTGATTTCCTCTCGTCTCTTCGGGGCCGTTTTGTCATGGCGCGTCGGTGGCTTAAATAAATAATCAAAGAACTAATAAATTTTTACCTCGGACGGTCACGTATATTTTCGAAAACGTTTATTAAGATTCATGAATAGTATTAGAATTAGTTATGATGTGCGTGTGTGTGTGTGTGTGTGTGTGTGTGTGTGTGTGTGTGTGTGTGTGTGTGTGTGTGTGTGTGTGTGTGTTGCTTTGATGATTTCCTTTTTATCTTTTCTCTAATGATTTTTTTTTATTTCATTTATTTCTGTTCCTTCTTTTTATCATTGATGTCTTACTAATTTTTCTCTTTTTCTCTGTATTTTTTTTCGTCTTTTTTTTGCGTTTTGTCATTTTTTTGGTTTTCTTTTTTTTTCTTCTGTTTTTTTATATTTTTTGTGGTTGTTTTAGTATTTTTTGTTTGTTTGTTTATTCTTTCTTCCTGTTTTTCATCTTTGGTTTTCTGTTATTTTTCTGTTATTTGTGGTTATTCTGTTATTTTGGGCTTTCTTCCGTTTTCTTCTCCTGTTTTTTCATCTTCTTGTTTTCTGTGTTTTTTCTGTTATTTTGGGCTTTCTTTCCTTTTCTTCTCCTGTTTTTCATCTTCCTGTTTTCTGTTATTTTTCTGTTATTTGTGATTATTCTGTTATTTTGGGCTTTCTTCCGTTTTCTTCGGTTTTTATCTTTTTTTCTGTTATTTGTGGTTATTCTGTTATTTTGAGCTTTCTCTGTTTTTCTTCGCCTGTTTCTCATCTTCCTGTTTTCTGTCATTTCTCCTGTTTTTGTTCTCTTTTATCTGTTTTATTCTTTCGTTTTCAAATCGTCTATAATTCACAAGAACATTCCTGTCTATTTACTGTATAACTTTCTATTTTCACTACTACTAACATATCCTCCACTCTAAACTACTACTACTACTACTACTACTACTACTACTACTACTACTACTACTACTACTACTACCGCTTTTAATACTTGCCGTCACTGATATTTTCTCTCTTTTTCTCATTCCCCTCAGGAGGACAAAGAAAGGACAAGGCAGCGCGGAAGGGTCCCTGATATCGTAAGTGTGGCTATCTCGGTTCTCCTTCTCTGTATATTGCTTTTGGGGGGCATGTTAGCGA
The DNA here is from genome assembly GCF_024679095.1 of Eriocheir sinensis. Classification (NCBI taxonomy): domain Eukaryota; kingdom Metazoa; phylum Arthropoda; class Malacostraca; order Decapoda; family Varunidae; genus Eriocheir; species Eriocheir sinensis. The sequence goes on from NC_066534.1 coordinate 1,992,215, forward strand.
CAGGGCTGGGGTCGGTATCGTCTTACGTTTCAACCTCTCTTGTCAACTATTGCCAAAGGTCGAAAAGGAGATCAGGTGGGTTTTAATGTGTGTTTCTTTAAGTTCACGGTTCAGAAGAAGGGTCAAACTACCACCAGGGTCATAAAACTAATCCTGGAAATCCCCCAAAGTCCTACGAAAGCCTTGTGAAATGTGTGTTTCTTTAGGTTCACGGTACGGAAGAAGGGTCAGATTACCACCAGGGTCATAAAACTAATCCTGGAAATGCCCCAACCTCCTACGAAAGCCTTGTCACATGTGTGTTTCTGTAGGTGCACGGTACAGAGGAAGGGTCAGACTACCACCAGGGCCATAAAACTACCCCTGGAAATGCCCCAAACTCCTACGAAAGCCTTGTTAAATGTGGGTTTCCTTAGGTTCACGTATGGAAGAAGGGTCAAACAACCACCAGGGTCATAAAACTACCCCTGGAAATGCCCCAACCTCCTATATACGAAAGCCTTGTCAAATGTGTGTTTCTTAGGTTCACGGTACAGAGGAAGGGTCAGACTACCACCAGGGTCATAAAACTACCCTTGAAAATGCCCCAAACACCTACGAAAGCATTGTCAAATGTGTGTTTCTTATGTTCATGGTACAGAAGAAGGGTCACCTGAAATGCCTTGTCAAACGTGTGTTTCTTTAGGTTCACGGTGCGGAAGAAGAGTCAAACTACCACCAGGGTCATAAAACTACCCCTGGAAATGCCCCAAACTCCTACGAAAACCTTGTCAAATGTGTGCTTCTTTAGGTTCATCGTACAGAAGAAAGGTCAGACTAAGTGTTAAAGAGTACAGGCTTATGTTCTAACACGATTTTTATACATATTCGGATCATAGGAAAGGAAATGTCGCGTCCTAAACTATATCTTGACACGTTCTTGACACACACACACACACACACACACACACACACACACACACACACACACACACACACACACACACACACAGATTTCACGTTTGTCAATTATTCTCTCCTCTCCTTCCTTTCCTTCCCTTCCTCTTCCTCTTTATCATCTTCATCCAATTCTCTCTCGCCGTCCTTCAAATCTGCATCTTCCTCCTCCTCCTCCTCTCTCTCCCCTCTCGCTCTTCCTTCCCTTCCTCTTAATCTCCTCACAAGCTCCAATGTTTTCCAGGATGAGGCGAACGAGTTTTGCTTCCCGTGTTTCCAGGAGATTGATGCAGAGCCAGGTTCCCCTTGACAATTACATATATTTTAACTTATATGATTTTTCAACTAATGAAGGCGATGAGTTATGCTTGGATTTATTTACTACAGTTCATCATATTGTTTTTATTCATCACAGTTATTCAAATTACAGTGAGTGAAGCAGCTCAACGCGGACAAAAAATAATAGAAAATATACCGCCAATAACTTCCCCTATTAAGAAAGAGTTTGCAAGAGTTTCAGTCCAAAATAGAGGTCTTGATACACTCCTCCTGAGAGAGTTCAAGTCGTAGGCAGGAGGAAATACACACGAAGGCAGGGGCTGTTCATGAGTTTACCAGCGTGAGGGATGAAAGAATAGAGATGCTGGTTAACTCTTGCATGAGGGGTTTGGACAGTAGAGGGATGAGAGAATGAAGATGCTGGTTAACTCTTGCATGAGGGGTTTGGACAGTAGAGGGATGAGAGAATGAAGATGCTGGTTAACTCTTGCATGAGGATTTGGACAGTAGAGGGATGAAAGAATGAAGATGCTGGTTAACTCTTGCATGAGGGATTTGGACAGTAGAGGGATGAAAGAATGAAGATGCTGGTTAACTCTTGCATGAGGGGTTTGGACAGTAGAGGGATGAGAGAATGAAGATGCTGGTTAACTCTTGCATGAGGGGTTTGGACAGTAGAGGGATGAGAGAATGAAGATGCTGGTTAACTCTTGCATGAGGGATTTGGACAGTAGAGGGATGAAAGAATGAAGATGCTGGTTAACTTTTGCATGAGGGATCTGGACAGTATAGGGATGAAAGAATGAAGATGCTGGTTAACTCTTGCATGAGGGATTTGGACAGTACAGGGATGAAAGAATGAAGATGCTGGTTAACACTTGCATGAGAGATTTGGACAGTAGAGGGATGAAATAATGAAGATGCTGGTTAACTCTTGCATGAGGGATTTGGACAGTATAGGGATGAAAGAATGAAGATGCTGGTTAACTCTTGCATGAGGGATTTGGACAGTATAGGGATGAAAGAATGAAGATGCTGGTTAACTCTTGCATGAGGGATTTGGACAGTATAGGGATGAAAGAATGAAGATGCTGGTTAACTCTTGCATGAGGGATTTGGACAGTATAGGGATGAAAGAATGAAGATGCTGGTTAACTCTTGCATGAGTGATTTGGACAGTATAGGGATGAAAGAATGAAGATGCTGGTTAACTCTTGCATGAGGGATTTGGACAGTAGAGGGATGAAAGAATGAAGATGCTGGTTAACTCTTGCATGAGGGATTTGGACAGTATAGGGATGAAAGAATGAAGATGCTGGTTAACCCTTGGATGAGGAATTTGGACAGTACAGGGATGAAAGAATGAAGATGCTGGTTAACTCTTGCATGAGGGATTTGGACAGTATAGGGATGAAAGAATGAAGATGCTGGTTAACTCTTGCATGAGGGATTTGGACAGTATAGGGATGAAAGAATGAAGATGCTGGTTAACTCTTGCATGAGGGATTTGGACAGTAGAGGGATGAAAGAATGAAGATGCTGGTTAACTCTTGCATGAGGGATTTGGACAGTAGAGGGATGAAAGAATGAAGATGCGGGTTAACTCTTGCACGAGGGATTTGGACAGTATAGGGATGAAAGAATGAAGATGCTGGTTAACTCTTGCATGAGGGATTTGGACAGTATAGGGATGAAAGAATGAAGATGCTGGTTAACTCTTGCATGAGGGATTTGGACAGTAGAGGGATGAAAGAATGAAGATGCTGGTTAACTCTTGCATGAGGATTTGGACAGTATAGGGATGAAAGAATGAAGATGCTGGTTAACTCTTGCATGAGGGATTTGGACAGTAGAGGGATGAAAGAATGAAGATGCTGGTTAACTCTTGCATGAGGGATTTGGACAGTAGAGGGATGAAAGAATGAAGATGCTGGTTAACTCTTGCATGAGGGATTTGGACAGTAGAGGGATGAAAGAATGAAGATGCTGGTTAACTCTTGCATAAGGAATTTGGACAGCACAGGATGAAAGAATGAAGATGCTGGTTAACTCTTGCATAAGGGATTTGGACAGTAGAGGGATGAAAGAATGAAGATGCTGGTTGACTCTTGCATAGGAGATTTTGACAGTAGTTGGATGAAAGAATGAAGATGCTGGTTAACTATTGCATGAGGGATTTGGACAGTAGAGGGATGAAAGAATGAAGATGCTGGTTAACTCTTGCATGAGGGATTTGGACAGTAGAGGGATGAAAGAATGAAGATGCTGGTTAACTCTTGCATGAGGGATTTGGACAGTATAGGGATGAAAGAATGAAGATGCTGGTTAACTCTTGCATGAGGGATTTGGACAGTATAGGGATGAAAGAATGAAGATGCTGGTTAACTCTTGCATGAGTGATTTGGACAATACAGGGATGAAAGAATGAAGATGCTGGTTAACTCTTGCATGAGGGATTTGGACAGTAGAGGGATGAAAGAATGAAGATGCTGGTTAACTCTTGCATGAGGGATTTGGACAGTACAGGGATGAAAGAATGAAGATGCTGGTTAACTCTTGCATGAGGGATTTGGACAGTATAGGGATGAAAGAATGAAGATGCTGGTTAACTCTTGCATGAGGGATTTGGACAGTAGAGGGATGAAAGAATGAAGATGCTGGTTAACTCTTGCATGAGGGATTTGGACAGTAGAGGGATGAAAGAATGAAGATGCTGGTTAACTCTTGCATGAGGGATTTGGACAGTATAGGGATGAAAGAATGAAGATGCTGGTTAACTCTTGCATGAGGGATTTGGACAGTAGAGGGATGAAAGAGTGAAGATGCTGGTTAACTCTTGGATGAGGAATTTGGACAGTAGAGGGATGAAAGAATGAAGATGCTGGTTAACTCTTGCATGAGGGGGATTTGGACAGTACAGGGATGAAAGAATGAAGATGCTGGTTAACTCTTGCATGAGGGATTTGGACAGTACAGGGATGAAAGAATGAAGATGCTGGTTAACTCTTGCATGAGGGATTTGGACAGTACAGGGATGAAAGAATGAAGATGCTGGTTAACTCTTGCATGAGGATTTGGACAGTAGAGGATGAAAGAATGAAGATGCTGGTTAACTCTTGCATGAGGATTTGGACAGTAGAGGATGAAAGAATGAAGATGCTGGTTAACTCTTGCATGAGGGATTTGGACAGTAGAGGGATGAAAGAATGAAGATGGGTTAACTCTTGGGAGGATTTGGACAGTAGGGATGAAAGAATGAAGATGCTGGTTAACTCTTGCATGAGGATTTGGACAGTAATGGGATGAAAGAATGAAGATGCGGGTTAACTCTTGCACGAGGTTTGGACAGTATAGGGATGAATGGAGTGGGTTCTTGCATGAGGATGTAGTAATGGAGGTGCAGGAATGAAGTTGGAGGGTGCAGGGAGGAGGATGAAAGAATGGAGTGCGGGTTAACTCTTGCAGGGAGGATGTAGTAATGGAGTGTGGGTGCAGGGAGGATGTAGTAATGAAAGAGTGTGGGTGCAGGGAGGATGTAGTAATGGGATGCAGGGAGGATGTAGTAATGGAGTGTGGGTGCAGGGAGGATGTAGTAATGGAGTGTGGGTGCATGGAGGATGTAGTAATGGAGTGTGGGTGCATGAGGATGTAGTAATGGAGTGTGGGTGCAGGAGGATGTAGTAATGGAGAATGAGGATGGTAATGGAGTGTGGGTGCAGGAGGATGTAGTAATGGAGGGGTGCAGGGAGGATGGAATGGGTTGCAGGAGGATGTAGTAATGGAGTGGGTGCAGGGAGGATGTAGTAATGGAGTGTGGGTGCAGGAGGATGTAGTAATGGAAGGGGGTGCAGGGAGGATGTAGTAATGGAGTGTGGGTGCATGGAGGATGTAGTAATGGGGGAGGGAGTGCAGGGAGGATGTAGTAATGGAGTGTGGGTGCAGGGAGGATGTAGTAATGGAGTGTGGGTGCAGGGAGGATGTAGTAATGGAGTGTGGGTGCAGGGAGGATGTAGTAATGGAGTGTGGGTGCAGGGAGGATGTAGTAATGGAGTGTGGGTGCAGGGAGGATGTAGTAATGGAGTGTGGGTGCAGGGAGGATGTAGTAATGGAGTGTGGGTGCAGGGAGGATGTAGTAATGGGTGTGGGTGCAGGATGATGTAGTAATGGAGTGTGGGTGCAGGGAGGATGTAGTAATGGAGTGTGGGTGCAGGGAGGATGTAGTAATGGAGTGTGGGTGCAGGGAGGATGTAGTAATGGAGCGTGGGTGCAGGGAGGATGTAGTAATGGAGTGTGGGTGCAGGGAGGATGTAGTAATGGAGTGTGGGTGCAGGGAGGATGTAGTAATGGTGCGTGGGGATGCAGGGAGGATGTAGTAATGGAGTGTGGGTGCAGGGAGGATGTAGTAATGGAGTGTGGGTGCAGGGAGGATGTAGTAATGGAGTGTGGGTGCAGGGAGGATGTAGTAATGGAGTGTGGGTGCAGGGAGGATGTAGTAATGGAGTGTGGGTGCAGGGAGGATGTAGTAATGGAGTGTGGGTGCAGGGAGGATGTAGTAATGGAGTGGAGATGCAGGGAGGATGTAGTAATTGAGTGTGGGTGCAGGGAGGCTGTAGTAATGGGTGTGGGTGCAGGGAGGATGTAATGGAGTGTGGGTGCAGGAGGATGTAGTAATGGAGTGTGGGTGCAGGGAGGATGTAGTAATGGAGTGTGGGTGCAGGGAGGATGTAGTAATGGAGTGGGGATGCAGGGAGGATGTAGTAATGGAGTGTGGGTGCAGGGAGGATGTAGTAATGGAGTGTGGGTGCAGGGAGGATGTAGTAATGGAGTGTGGTTGCAGGGAGGATGTAGTAATGGAGTGTGGGTGCAGGGAGGATGTAGTAATGGAGTGTGGGTGCAGGGAGGATGCAGTAATGGAGTGTGGGTGCAGGGAGGATGTAGTAATGGAGTGTGGGTGCAGGGAGGATGTAGTAATGGAGTGTGGGTGCAGGGAGGATGTAGTAATGGAGTGTGGGTGCAGGGAGGATGTAGTAATGGAGTGGAGATGCAGGGAGGATGTAGTAATGGAGTGGAGATGCAGGGAGGATGTAGTAATGGAGTGTGGGTGCAGGGAGGATGTAGTAATGGAGTGTGGGTGCAGGGAGGATGTAGTAATGGAGTGGAGATGCAGGGAGGATGTAGTAATGGAGTGTGGGTGCAGGGAGGATGTAGTAATGGAGTGTGGGTGCAGGGAGGATGTAGTAATGGTGCGTGGGTAGGAGGATGTAGTAATGGAGTGGAGATGCAGGGAGGATGTAGTAATGGAGTGTGGGTGCAGGGAGGATGTAGTAATGGAGTGTGGGTGCAGGGAGGATGTAGTAATGGAGTGTGGGTGCAGGGAGGATGTAGTAATGGAGTGTGGGTGCAGGGAGGATGTAGTAATGGAGCGTGGGTGCAGGGAGGATGTAGTAATGGAGTGTGGGTGCAGGGAGGATGTAGTAATGGAGTGTGGGTGCAGGGAGGATGTAGTAATGGAGGGTGCAGGGAGGATGTAGTAATGGAGTGTGGGTGCAGGGAGGATGTAGTAATGGAGTGGAGATGCAGGGAGGATGCAGTAATGGAGTGGAGATGCAGGGAGGATGTAGTAATGGAGTGGAGATGCAGGGAGGATGTAGTAATGGAGTGGAGATGCAGGGAGGATGTAGTAATGGAGTGTGGGTGCAGGGAGGATGTAGTAATGGAGCGTGGGGATGCAGGGAGGATGCAGTAATGGAGCGTGGAGATGCAGGAGGATCATTAACAGATAGTCTATTTCAGAGACAAACACGCAGCAACGGTATGAAGTTGATGTAACACATTGGTGCGCAGAAGTTAATAACTCGTCGATCACTACCGTCAGTGCACAGAGTATCAATGATAAGTACTTCTCAGACAGATTGCAGCAAGACCTTACATTCATAATTATCCTGGACAGGTTACTGGTCCTCTTGCCAAACGAGGATCAAGCCTCCTGTGCCCTAATTACACCTCACCCATCGTGGATATTGGGGGAAGTTCTGGGGCCCCTCCCTGTGTAGGCCTCGTCCTCTTCCAGTCTCCCCTGTATTTCTATGTTATGTTCTTATGTAGTAGTGTTTCCCCCACACAGCTTAGGTTGCCAGTAGTGTAGTAAAGGTAGTAAAATTTCCTCTTATTTCTCTCTTTACTGTAAAAAATTTCCATGTCCCTTTCTTCCTTAAGGTAATGGTGTTCTCCTGCTTCTTCCTGCCCGGCACGGTGCCGGGAGGAAGAAGTGGAGTGGAAGGAGCCTTCATCTTTCCTGTCTGTCTACACATGGGTACTAGTGGCCTTGTTAGTAAACAGACACCCACAGCCCATAGACAAATAGGTCTTCAATTATCTATTCTATCTTGACCCTATATATTCCTCTCCTCTCCTCCTCTCCTCCTCCTTCTTCTTCCCCTCTTTCTCTTCTCCCTCCTCCAAATCTTTTAACCTCAAATCCCTTTATCTTCCTTCTCTCCTTCTCCCCTCCTCTCCTCCTCTCCTCTTACTCCCTCTCCTTCTCCTCCTCCTCCTCTCTCCCTGCCACGAGAACTCCTCAGAAACTTAGTCAGCCAGAAGGATTGAGCGACGATCTGACAGCGTGGATCAAAAGACTGGCTCACTGAAAAACAACAGGTTACTCAACGGACGGAAGCCTCCAGTGGCTCCCGGTCACAAGTGGAGTACCACAGGGAGTCCCAGGACATACTTTCATCATATATATAACGAGCCTAGAACTGGGATTAAATCAATCTTTCAAAAATTTGCCGACTGACACAAAAGGTGGGTGGGAAGGCCCTCACATTGACAGACTGCGAGGTATCCAGAGACCTGGACCAGATCACTCAGTGGTCGAAAAAATGGCAGATGTCTCAACTTTTCTGGTAAGTGTGCATCGGATCAAAACAGCCTTCCATATACCATGGTGCCCGAACCACTACATGTTGTGCAGAGAAAGAGACCTCAGGGTCACCATCAGCAGTGACTGAAACAAACAAAACACTTTAAGTCCACCGCCTGTAGAAAGCCAATACAATGCTTGGGTTCATCGAGAACAGAATACAAGACGCGCCAGGAATTTATGTTATCCTTGTTATATAATTCGCTGGTAAGGCCCCACCTGGAATACATAAATACCCAGTCTGGTCTCCTGAGTACACAGGAAAAGACGATGAATTGCCGAAAGTACGGCGCCGCGCCACGAAGATGATACCATCACTGAGGACGAGGAAACCCTATGAAGAACGACTCGAGCGACTCCTTGCTTCACGTTGGAAAAAGAGACGACTGCGGAGACTTATGATACAAGTCTTTAAGTACCTGAACCAAGCTCAACGTTGAAGTCCTCCCAAACTCTTCACACTACAAAACTAACTGAGAACAAGAAACAACGGAAAATAATTCAAGCAAAGCGATACAAACATCGGCGGGAGTTGCTTCTCGGAATAGAGTTGTTCGCCACTGGAACAGCCTTCCCTTAAGAGTGGTTAGCGCAGAGACCATCAACTCCTTCAAGAAACGCATTGGGTATACACTTTTGCTGCAACAGGATTGAACTGAACGTTCCCCAGAGTAGGTACACAAATTGCTTTAATCCTTCCTGCAAGCCACTTCTGTGGCAAACGGATTGATTAAATCGCACAAGACATGAGCAACCTAGTATTGAAGCCAACAGGCTTTCTGCTGCCTGCTAGTCCATGTTTCCATGTTTCCTCTTCCTCCTTACCCTAAAACTCACCCGGGTCATTATCTCACATCATCTGCGGGTCATTAACGCAAACAGGTGAGCTGGGGCACGCGAGATGACACTGGGGGGGCGGGAGGGGGAAAGGGGAGGGAGGGAGAGGCTAAGTGGTGTAATCTTTCACTCCCTCCGCCAAGGACCATATATTTAATGTTTTCTTTATTTTGGGGTGGGAGGGGATGAGAGGGGACGGGAGGATGAGGTTAAATGGGGTGTAATCTTTCCTCACTCACTTAAGAACCATATATTTTTTTCCTTTTTCCGCAGTTCTTAATACTTTTTTTTCGTGAGGCTGACTGGGCCGACTCCACAACCTCTTCACGCTGGGAAAAAAACGCCTGAGAGAGATAAGTTCAGGTCTCAGGTATACCTAAAAAAGAACTTCCTAGGCTCCTCTTTTCTGTAAGTACACTAGCACAACCTCCACCAAAGCCTTGTCAAGCTATCACCCGGCTCATAACACTACCCATGGAAATACTAACACAACCTCCACCAAACCTTGTTCATATCCTCCGGAGCTCCTTAACACTACCCATGGAAATCTACTACTTTAGCTCTGCAAAGCCTTGTCAAACTATCGCCAGGCTCTTAACACTACTGTGGAAATACTACTAACACAACCTCAACCAAAGCCTTGTCAAACTATCACCAGGCTCATAACACTCCCCATGGAAATACTACTGACACAACCTCTACCAAGCCTTGTCAAACTATCACCAGGCTCATAACTTTTCTTCCATGAAATACTACTAACACCCTCTGCAAAACACAATTCAAACCCCCCTATCCCCACCAGGCTCATAACACTACTACATAGAAATATTACTAACTAGACTCTGCAAAACCTTGTCAAACTATCACCAAGCTCATAACACCTATGGAAACACTACTAACACAACCTCTACCAAAAGCAGCATCATAGTTACCCACCAAATCACTGCTGCCCATGGAAGTACTACTAACACAACCTTTACAAGCCTTGTCAAACTATCTACCAGGCTCCAACACCAGCAGGCTTACTACTAACACCAGCACTCACCAAGCTTCCTCCAGGGATTTGGGCGTTCCTGTATCGTGTCCATAACCTTCTCCCCCCTTGCAGTTGCTATCCTTATACAGGGGCCTTGTCCGCCCTCATTATGGGTATGCATCTCACGTGTGGGAGCTCCTACAGCTCTTCTGGACAGAGTGGGGAACAGGCTGCTTCGTCTCATCAGCTCTCCTCCTCCCTACTGATGAGTGCCCTACCTCTTAAATTTACTTGCGATATTTGCCTCTCTTTCTATCTTCCTGGGTATTTCCGCTGGCTGCTCTTCTGAACTGCTAACTGCCTCCCCCCCCTCCACGCCTTGCTGCGACTTTCTACTCATGCTCATCCTACTGTCAATCCCTTGCTACGGATTAACCAACTTCACTCTTCATCCCTCACGCTTCAAATTAAACTCAGACAATCTTCCAGCTTCATCTGTGTTTCCTCCTGCCTACGACAGACTCTTCAGAGGAGGTATCAGGAACGCCTTCGAATCTGGCCTTGCTTTTGGCCACCTCCTCTGATTCTTTTTTGGGAGGCAGGTGGCCAGGCTTCTTTTTTTATTCTTGTTTCATTTGCTTGTAGGCACCTCCTTTGTTGTAAAAAAGACTTGTCCAAACTATCAACAGATATAACACTACCCATGGACATACTACTAACACAACCTCTACAAAGCCTTGTCAAACTATCCACCAGGCTCCCTTAACACTACCCTTAGCAATACCATAAAACCTCTGCAAACCTTGTCAGAGCCCCAACACCAGGGCTCCATAACACTATCCATGTAAATACCACTTCTTTAGCCTCCTACAAGCCTTGTCAAACTAACACCAAACCATAACATTACCCGTGGACATACTATTAACACAACCTCTACAAAATATGCAGCTATCACCGACTCCATAACACTACCATGGACATACTACTAACACAACAACCTCACCATGTGTCCAGACTATCACCAGCTCATAACACTACCATAGAATACTACTAACACAAAAAGCCTCTACTAAAGCCTTGTCAGAAAACTATCTCACCAGGCTCCTTAACACTACCCTTGAATACTACTAACACAACCTCTACTGTGTCAAACTATCACCAGGCTCATAACAGTACCTATGGAAATACTACTAACACAACCTCTACTCCCTCACTCACTTAAGAACCATATATTTTTTTCCTTTTCACAACGACTCACAAGCGACTCACAAGCGACTCACAACGATTCACAACGACTCACAAGCGACTCACAACGATTCACAAGCGACTCACAACGATTCACAAGCGACTCAGGCAACTCACAACCTCTTCACGCTGGAAAACAAGAGGCAGGCTTTACCGGCCTCTTGCAGACTCCTTACGTTGTTATGTTCTTACGAGGGGATAGGACTCAGGTCTTCAAGTATACCTAAAGAACCTCACCAGGCTCATAACACTACCCATGGAAACACTACTAACGCAACCTCCACCAAAGCCTTGTCAAACTATCACCAGGCTCATAACACTATCCATGGAAACACTACTAACACAACCTCCACCAAAGCCTTGTCAAACTATCACCAGGCTCATAACACTACCCATGGAAATACTACTAACACAACCTCCACCAAAGCCTTGTCAAACTATCACCAGGCTCATAACACTACCCATGGAAATACTACTAACACAACCTCTACCAAAGCCTTGTCAAACTATCACCAGGCTCATAACACTACCCATGGAAACACTACTAACGCAACCTCTACCAAAGCCTTGTCAAACTATCACCAGGCTCATAACACTACCCATGGACATACTACTAACACAACCTCTACCAAGGCCTTGTCAAACTATCACCAGGCTCATAACACTACCCATGGACATACTACTAACACAACCTCTACCAAAGCCTTGTCAAACTATCACCAGGCTCATAACACTACCCATGGAAACACTACTAACACAACCTCTACCAAAGCCTTGTCAAACTATCACCAGGCTCATAACACTACCCATGGACATACTACTAACACAACCTCTACCAAAGCCTTGTCAAACTATCACCAGGCTCATAACACTACCCATGGAAACACTACTAACACAACCTCTACCAAAGCCTTGTAAAACTATCACCTATAGGCATACCCCATCATACTACAAATTCACATCAGCCTTGTCAAACTATCACCAGACTCATAACACTACCCATGGACATACTAACACAACCTCTACCAAAGCCTTACCGAATTTCACCTATATGCATCCTCTGTATCTTTTGTAATAGGAGCGGTGTGTTAGGGCTTGTTTTATACTATAGGGCCATTGTAGAGATATTGAAATCCAGGACTATTTTCCAGGCATTGCATCACACTCTCCAGCGCTGAATCTTGTACCGTTTCCAGTTTTTGTGATAGTAACGGTGTGTTCCAGGCATGCGTTATACTTCAGGGCCATTGTAGAGATATTGAAATCCACAAGTATCCATTTTCCAGGCATTCCATTACACCGTCTAGCGCTGAATCTTGTACCGTTTCCAGTTTTTGTGATAGTAGCGGGGTGTTCCAGGCATGTGTTAGTCTATATAGAGCCTTTGTATAGATATTGAAATCCACAAGTATCCATTTTCCAGGCATTCCATTACACCGTCCAGCGCTGAATCTTTTACCGTTTCCAGATTTTGCAATAGTTGCGGGGTATTTCAGGCATGCGGTAGTCTATATAGATCCATTGTAGAGATATTGAAATCCACTAGTATCCATTTTCCAGGCATTCCATTACACCGTCCAGCGCTAAATCTTGTCCCGTTTCCAGTTTTTGTGATAGTAGCGGGGTGTTCCAGGCATGCGTTAGTCTATATAGAGCCTTTGTATAGATATTGAAATCCACAAGCATCCATTTTCCAGGCGTTCCATCGTACCCTCCAGCGCTGAATCTTGTCTCGTTTCCAGTTTCTTTAATAGTAGCGGTGGTGTTTCCAGGCATGTGTTAGTCTATATAGAGCCTTTGTATAGATATTGAAATCCACAAGTATCCATTTTCCAGGCGTTCCATCGCATCCTCCAGCGCTGAATCTTTTACCGTTTCCAGTTTTTGTAATAGTAGCGGTGTGTTTCCAGGCATGTGTTAGTCTATATAGAGCCTTTGTATAGATATTGAAATCCACAAGTATCCATTTTCCAGGCACTCCATGACACTGTCCAGCGCTGAATCTTGCCCCGTTTCCAGATTTTTTAATAGTAGCGGTGTGTTCCAGGGATGTGCTATACTTAAGGGCCATTGTAGAGATATTTAAATCCAGGACTATCCTTTTTCCAGGCATTGCATCACACTCTCCAGCGCTGAATCTTGTACCGTTTCCAGTTTTTGTGATAGTAGCGGTGTGTTTCCAGGCATGCGTTAGTCTATATAGAGCCTTTGTATAGATATTGAAATCCACAAGTATCCATTTTCCAGGCGTTCCATCGCATCCTCCAGCGCTGAATCTTGTACCGTTTCCAGTTTTTGTAATAGTAGCGGTGGTGTTTCCAGGCATGTGTTATACTTCAGGGCCTTTGTATAGATATTGAAATCCACAAGTATCCATTTTCCAGGCGTTCCATCGCATCCTCCAGCGCTGAATCTTGTACCGTTTCCAGTTTTTGTAATAGTAGCGGGGTGTTCCAGGCATGTGTTATACTTCAGGGCCTTTGTATAGATATTGAAATCCACAAGTATCCATTTTCCAGGCATTCCATTACACCGTCTAGCGCTGAATCTTGTACCGTTTCCAGTTTTTGTGATAGTAGCGGTGTGTTTCCAGGCATGTGTTAGTCTATATAGAGCCTTTGTATAGATATTGAAATCCACAAGTATCCATTTTCCAGGCATTCCATTACACCGTCCAGCGCTGAATATTGTACCGTTTCCAGTTTTTTTAATAGTAGCGGTGTGTTCCAGGGATGTGCTATACTTAAGGGCCATTGTAGAGATATTTAAATCCAGGACTATCCATTTTCCAGGCATTGCATCACACTCTCCAGCGCTGAATCTTGTACCGTTTCCAGATTTTGTGATAGTAGCGGGGTGTTCCAGGCATGTGTTAGTCTATATAGAACCATTGTATAGATATTGAAATCCACAAGTATCCATTTTCCAGGCGTTCCATCACACACTCCAGCGCTGAATCTTGTACCGTTTCCAGTTTTTGTAATAGTAGCGGTGTGTTCCAGGCATGCGTTAGTCTATATAGATCCATTGTAAAGATATTGAAATCCACGAATATCCATTTTCCAGGCACTCCATCACTGCCCCAGCGCTAAATCTTGGAAATATATATTCGCTCGTATATTCAAAACAGACCCCCAACCGACCCGGCGCTTCACGGGGGTGGGTGAGGTGGGGGGAGGGGGTTGGGGTAAAAAATGCATGTGACGAGGTTTTGCTGGCCATTAGGATGAAAAATAAAGCGGACAGGAAACGCGGATTGGATTATACATTATTCATCGGAGCTGTTTGCATGTATAACCACTGAGGAATGGCCGGTGACGAGGGCTTTTTAGTGTCACGCAAAAAATTACTGAGAGAAAAATGAAAGTTTGGAAGAGAGAGAGAGAGAGAGAGAGAGAGAGAGAGAGAGAGAGAGAGAGAGAGAGAGAGAGAGAGAGAGAGAGAGAGAGAGAGAGAGAGAGAGAGAGAGAGAGAGAGAGAGAGAGAGAGAGAGAGAGAGAGAGAGAGAGAGAGAGAGAGAGAGAGAGAGAGAGTAGTTTTAGAGGACACATTACTGATGCAACAGAAATATACTGCACACACACACACACACACACACACACACACACACACACACACACACACACACACACACACACACACACACACACACACACACACACACATACATCAATGCAACACATACTTAAAAAAAAAACCAAAATTATTATGGTTGTAGAGAGATAGAGAGAGAGAGAGAGAGAGAGGACTTTCTTTCTATTCATCTCTCTCTCTCTCTCTCTCTCTCTCTCTCTCTCTCTCTTCTATTAAGTGTCTGTCAAGAGTGTTTTTTTTACTGCATCAATAGTTCTCGTATCAACATTTCTACCTTTCCTTAATCTCTATCTATTCATCTACCTAAAGGCGGCTTTACACCTGGCAATTCCTGGCCGGCAATCCAGCCGCGACGATCTAGCGGCTAGACCGGCTGTGTGCTCTCGGGACAAGTACGTTCACACGTGGGAGGAGCCGCCGGGAGCATCAAGACGTAAACTGCTAGCAAATGCAAGGGCATGAATTCATCCCAGACACCCCAAAAGGCTACTACCATATCTTAAAACCACAATGAGTTTGGTCCATTAGCCTAATATTGTAGAAATACGAGTTTTACCTTCAGTAGTATTGATTGATCGAGTGCTCATTGTTGCATTCAACAACAAAGGAGAAGGGAGGAACATGCCGTCCCAGGCATTGCATAGTGTGATTATATAATACACGAAAATAATCGTTCCTTACCTCCTTCGATATCTCGCAAAGAGATAAACATTTCTCGTATGTTGCTGCCACTCTCTCAAAAGTTGTTTTGCGTAGACTCAGCTTCTCATACAGCTTATCTTGTGGGTCCACAAGTGTCTATGCTGCCTCACTTCTAGTAATGCCGCCTCGGCCTCCCGGCTCCAGATCTTGTTGTCTGTATCTGTCATTTCTTGTTTTATTGGCGCCGACATGTTGTACTCAGCCGCCAGTCGGCAATACAAGACGGACGCGCTCAGCTGCAGAGAACTTGCCGCGAGAAGGGCTCCCAGACCCAGACCCAGACCAAAAATGCTGCCGCGCCTGTATTGCCGACTAGGAATTGCCAGGTGTAAAGCCGCCTTAAGTCTGTCTCCATCTACCAATCCATCTATCTATCTCTTTATCTCTCTCCCAGCTCCTATAACTATCGTTCTGTCCGCCCAAATTGGCGATCATATAGAAGGTCAGAGTTAGTCAGATGCTTGAAAGTGAAGGGATTAGGAAGGGAAATGGAGAAGGGTTAATCTAGATGTTGACAGGCAGGGATGAAGGAGTTTGACCAGGCAGGGTGTCAGCACGGAGCCACAGTTTTTAAGGACAGCAGAGAGAGACGGGAAGAGAAGGGCAGATAAGGGATTAGGAAGGGAAATGGAGAAGGGTTAATCTAGATGTTGACAGGCAGGGATGAAGGAGTGTGACCAGGCAGGGTGTCAGCACGGAGGCACAGTTTTTAAGGGCAACAGAGAGAGGGGAAGAGAAGGACAGTGAAGGAATTAGGAAGAGAAATGGAGAAGGGTTAATCTACATGTTGACAGGCAGGGATGAAGGAGTTTGACCAGGCAGGGTGTCAGCAGGGAGCCACAGTTTTTAAGGGCAACAGAGAGAGGGGAAGAGAAGGGCAGATAAGGGATTAGGAAGAGAAATGGAGAAGGGTTAATCTACATGTTGACAGGCTGAGACGAAGGAGTTTGACCAGGCAGGGTGTCAGCACGGAAGCATAGATTTAAGGACAGCGGAGAGAGGGGAAGAGAAGGGCAGATAAGGGATTAGGAAGGGAAATGAATAAGGGTTAATCTAGATGCTGACAGGCAGAGATGAAGGAGTTTGACCAGGCAGGGTGTCAGCACGGAGCCACAGTTTCTTAGGACAATAGGAAGCACTATATTGGGTCCTTAATAAGCCTTCTGGGACCTCATTAATCATACCTGTTTATAAATTATCGATCTGTACCCATTGCCTTTCCTTCTTTTAAATGGACTCATGCGTCGTGTGAGCCCTTGAAACCGGGGACAGAGGGCGTGGAAAGGACCCCCCCCTCCCCCCCCCCCACACACACACACACACGCACACACACAGCAAAGCGAGCGAGCATTTCCTGCAGTCCCCGCCTCGTCTGGGCCAGCTGGACGCCTGCATATATTTAGTTCTCAGATTAATTATTATATAGTGGAGGGGAGAGAGAGAGAGAGAGAGAGAGAGAGAGAGAGAGAGAGAGAGAGAGAGAGAGAGAGAGAGAGAGAGAGAGAGAGAGAGAGAGAGAGAGAGAGAGAGAGAGAAGAGAGAGAGAGAGAGAGAGAGAGAGAGAGAGAGAGAGAGAGAGAGAGAGAGAGAGAGAGAGAGAGAGAGAGAGAGAGAGAGAGAGAGAGAGAGAGAGAGAGAGAGAGAGAGAGAGAGAGAGAGAGAGAGAGAGAGAGAGAGAGAGAGAGAGAGAGAGAGAGAGAGAGAGAGAGAGAGAGAGAGAGAGAGAGAGAGAGAGAGAGAGAGAGAGAGAGAGAGAGAGAGAGAGAGAGATAGACCTTTGGATATACACAGCAAGGGAGGGAAGGCGCAGAGGAGAAAGAGAGGAAAGAACAGATGGTCGCCGCTTGAGTAGAGAAGGGAGTTGACCAATAGAAAGATAAATAGATAGATAGATAGAAAGCAAGGAGAAATTAACAGGAGAGTAATACAAGCTTGAGAGCAGGGAATAGATAGATAGATAGAGAGATAGATAGATATAGAGAGAGAGAGAGAGAGAGAGAGAGAGAGAGAGAGAGAGAGAGAGAGAGAGATTAATACGAGATGAGAGAGACAGAGAGAGAGAAAGATACATAGATTGACACATAGCCAGATAGATATATGTGTATGTATGTATGTGTCAACCATGTACTTATTAATATACAAGGGAATATGCTTATCAATATACAAGGGAATATGGATGCAGTACAATATATCACCAAACATGAACGTTGTATGTCACCTTCCACGTGAATATAATATAGCCACCGACGAATTTGCAAACAGAGAGGTGCATATTAAAATTCCTGGTGTAGATTCAAGCCTGTAAAAATACACTTGATAAAACACATATATAAAGACAATTCGTATGGAGAATGCATCTCACGTGTGGGGGGGCTCCACTCACACAGCTCTTCTGGACAGAGTGGAGTCTAAGGCTCTTCGTCTCATCAGCTCTCCTCCTCTTACTGATAGTCTTCTACCTCTTAAGTTCCGCCGCCTTGTTGCTTCTCTTTCTATCTTCTATCGCTATTTTCATGCTGACTGCTCTTCTGAACTTAACCAGCAACTTCACTCTTTCATCCCTATACTGTCCAGACCCCTTATGCAAGAGTTAACCAGCATCTCCATTCTTTCATCCCTATACTGTCCAAACCCCTTATGCAAGAGTTAACCAGCATCTTCACTCTTTCATCCCTCACGCTGGTAAACTCTGGAACAATCTTCCTTCATCTGTATTTCCTCCTGCCTACGACTTGAACTCTTTCAAGAGAAGGGTATCAGTACACCTCTCCTCCCGAAATTGAGCTCTCTTTCGGCCACCTCTTTGGATTCTTTTTTGTAGGAGCAGCGAGTAGCGGGCTTTTTTTTTATTGTTTCCTTTTTTTGTGCCCTTGAGCTGTAAACTTTGCTGTAAAAAAAAAAAATGATGCGGGAAACTACACTAGATAAAACATATAAAAAAAAACCCAGTCAATTAGTATAG
>NC_066534.1:2018167-2043167 GCF_024679095.1 Eriocheir sinensis
GAAAAAGGGATTTGATGTTATATTGTGACTGACGGGCGCTAAGATCACTCGTCTGAAGGGGATTGGGAGGTTAGAAAAAGGGAATTGGATGTCTTAAAGAGATTCCAATTCCATGATTCAAAGAGTAAGAAGGGATTCAGGGTGGGAAGAAGGGATTTGATGTTATGAAGTGAATGAGTGGCGTTAAGATCACTCGTCTGAAGGGGATTAGGAGGTTAGGTAAAGGGAATTGGATGTCTTAAAGAGATTCCAATTCCATGATTCAAAGAGTAAGAAGGGATTTAGGGTGGGAAGAAGGGATTTGATGTTATGAAGCAAATGATTGACGTCAAGACCACTAGTTGAATGGGGATTAGAAGGTTAGGTAAAGGGAATTGATGTGGCATAAAGAGATTCCAATTCCATGATTCAAAGAGGAAGAAGGGATTCAGGGTGGGAAGAAGGGATTTGATGTTATGAAGTGAATGTTTGGCGCCAAGGTCACTCGTCTGAAGGGGATTGGGAGGTTATGAAAAGGGAATTGGATGTCATATTAAAGAGATTCCAATTCCATGATTCAAAGAGGAAGAAGGGATTTGAGGTTAATGGAAGGGATTGGAAGGTTACATATAAGGGATTGGAGTTCAGTATAGAGGTTCGAATACGTAGAAATTAAAGAGGAAGAAAAAAAGAAAGAAAGAAACAAAGAAAGAAAGAAAAAAAGAGTATTCAGAGGGTATTGGAAGCTATATAAAAGGTATTGGAGTGCTTATAAAGAGGTTTTGATGAGTAGAATTGAAGAGGAAGAAGGGATTTGAGGGTAATGGAAGGGATTGAAAGGTAGGATTAAGCAGGGAGTGGGGGGGGGGGGGGAGAGAGAGGGGGTCTGTGTGTGTGTGTGTGTGTGTGTGTGTGTGTGTGTGTGTGTGTGTGTGTGTGTGTTATGGGAGGAAGGAAGGAAGGAGAGAGAGAGAGAGAGAGAGAGAGAGAGAGAGAGAGAGAGAATGGAGAAAGAGGGAGGGAGGTATAATGCGAGGGAGGGAGGAGGGGTGGAGGAGAGAATAGGGTGAGGAAACAATGGTGGAGGTACTTTGGAGAGAAAGGAAGAAAGGAAGGAGGGAAGAGAATGAAGTACACGAGGGAGGAAGGGAGGGAGGGTGGGAAAGAGGGAGGGAGGGGAGGGAGGGAGGGGAGGGAAGGATAGGGGAAGGGAGTTTTGTATAAGGGAGGTATGGAGGGAAAGTGAATGGGAGGAAGGTATATCAAAAAGGCTTAAAGTAGAGGCGTATTCGAAGCCCTTCCCTGCTAAGAGGCATTTGTTATTACCGAACATAACGAGAAAAAAAATGCTAAGTCTCTATATACAGGAAGTCAAGTCCTACGCAGGTTTGTGGGAGGAGACACGGCCGAGGCGTGGCTTATGCGTGACGTTGCTTGGAGCCAAACTAGAGAATGTAGAAACAGGGATTTAGAGAAAACGAGGAAAGGCGGACTAATTTAAATCAATCACTTCAACATGCCCTCCCCTACACCCCACACCGCCGTTTGTAGGCATTGGAATTACAGTCACGCAATAGCACAATAAAAAGACTTACTTTTTCGTCAGTGGCTTGCCTGAACGCGCTGTGAAAGAAGGCGAGAATGCACATCCAGAGTGCACACACGGCCCCAACTTTAGTCACCCCTGAACTGGCGGGTATTTTTTTTTTTTTAGCTCCAAGTGACGTCATCCCGCTGCTCCGCCACAAAACCGCCTCCTGCGCGTACCGGTCGTAGTTAAATAGAGTGACTTGACTTGGAATATAGAGACTTTGAAAAAATGTAGGCTTGCTGGATGAAACCGTACAGGCTGTTCATGTGTGTGGTGAGGACATTGAGATCTTGGAAAGTTTCACACACCTTGGTAGCGTAGTGCAAGGCTTCGTGGTGCAGTGGTTAGCACACTCGGCTCACAAGTCACAACCCAGAAAGCCCGGGTTCGATTCCCGGGCGGAGTGGAAAAATTTAGGCGGCTTTTCCGATACCCTACGCCCCTGTCCACCCAGAAGTGTACCAGGTATTAATCGGGGTTGTGTCCCGTCTCCTGGGGTCTGTTCCCTTCTCCTATAATTCCTTCCCCTTCTGTCTCTCTCCGGCATATGACCACAGATGTTGCGCCCACTAAACCAAACTTTCCAACTGTTCCCTTCCCCTATAATTCCTTCCCCTCCTGTGTCTCTCCGGCATATGACCACAGATGTTGCGCCGACTAAACGCAACTTTCCAACTGCTCCCTTCTCCTATAATTCCTTCCCTTTCTGTCTCTCTCCTGCATATGACCACAGATGTTGCGCCGACTAAACAAAACTTTCCAACTGTTCCCTTCTCCTATAATTCCTTCCCCTTCTGTCTCTCTCCGGCATATGACCACAGATGTTGCGCCGACTAAACAAAACTTTCCAACTGCTCCCTTCTCCTATAATTTCTTCCCTTTCTGTCTCTCTCCGGCATATGACCACAGATGTTGCGCCGACTAAACAAAACTTTCCAACTTTCCAACAACAATGAGTCTGGCCAGGAAGTCTTACGGCGGTTTGGTCTGGCCCACGGTGTTATGGACTAGCCCAGCACGAGTGTATGGCGTTGTCGATACAAGTGTAGAAGGACAAATATCCTTAAATCCCTTGTGCTCCTTGACCTACTCTATGGCTGTGAGATAGGACACTAAATGGGAACTTAAAAAGGCGGGTTGATGCCTGTGGTAATATGTGTCTACGCAGAATCAAGGGATATCGCTGGAATGATTTTATGTCAAACTGGCGACTACTCCGTGAGACTGATTCGACATATATCACCGCATAGTCCGTCAACGCAAAATCCGGGGACGCCCACAGAGTTCATGGCTTGAGCAAGTCGATGGAGCCTATCGGGAGGTGTTTGGGATGGGAAGGGAGCTTTTCAGATATTTACACTCCAGCTGCAGTTACTTATCTTTTTGGGCCATTCACGCCTCGCTCTTTACCAGGAAAAGAACATAACGTTGGATGGAGCCGCCAACCCTTAGAGGCGGTTCACGGAAGGGAAGGAAAGAAGGAAGGAAAGAAAGAAAGAAAGGAGAAATGGAACGGAGTCTAGTTAAGTGATATTGCTGGAACTGATCTCAAGGGGAAGCTTCAGAGAGAGAGAGAGAGAGAGAGAGAGAAGGAGGAATGTAAAAGAAATGAATTAAAAAGTGGAAGGAAAGGAGGAAGGAAGAAAGGAAGGAAGGAAGGAAAGGGAGGAGTGAGGGAGGGAATCAGAGGAGCAGGTGAGATGTGTGGGAGGGAGAAACACCTGTGCTAATGAAGAAGAGGAAGAAGAAGAAGAAGAAGAAGAAGAAGAGAACAACGTATTACATCCTCATTATATCCTTCCTTCTTCTTCCTTCCTCCTCCTCCTCCTCCTCCTCCTCCTCCTCCGCCTCTTAACAGACTTTCATAGAATCATTAGTTCGTCTCTCTCTCTCTCTCTCTCTCTCTCTCTCTCTCTCTCTCTCTCTCTCTCTCTCTCTCTCTCTCTCTCTCTCTCTCTCTCTCTCTCATTGTTTGTTTCTTTTTTCTTTCATTAATTTTCTTTTTTCTTTTTGATTTATTTTTATTTTATATTTTTTCTTTCATTCTTTATTTCTTTTTTATTTTTTCTTTTTTTACTATCTCTCTCTCTCTCTCTCTCTCTCTCTCTCTCTCTCTCTCTCTCTCTCTCTCTCTCTCTCTCTCTCTCTCTCTCTCTCTCTCTCTCTCTCTCTCTCTCTCTCTCTCTCTCTCTCTCTCTCTCTCTCTCTCTCTCTCTCTCTCTCTCTCTCTCTAAGCTCCCTTCCTCTCCATTATCTGTTTCTCCCTTAATCTCTCCCTCCCTCCCTTCCTCCCCCTTTCCCTCCTCCTCTTCTTCCTCCTTACTGTTCTTATGACAAATACTCCCTGAAGTACTTTAATTCTCCTCCGCTATCTCCCTCCCTCCCTTCCCTCTCTTCTCTCCCTTCCCTCCCTTCCTTCTCTCTCTTCTTCCCTTCTCTACCGAGCTTCTTCTCCTCCCATTCTCTGCCCCGTCATTGGGTCTTGGTGACGGAAATAACCGAGGTAATTGTGCCGTTGATGTTTTCCTTATTTCTTTCCTTGCTTCATTTAGACGAACTTGATCGACGAGGTGTGACTAAATTAAGGTCCATAATCTCAGTCTTTGCTCTCTCTGGGGAGGCGGTGGCTGAATGGATAGCGTGACGGCGCCGCGCTCAGGACGATGCGAGTTCAATCCCCGCCCGGTGCCACCAAACCCATCCCGTTCTGGCGCAGGCGAGTGTTTATAGTGGCGCCATCTTGCATTGGCTCATGCTGCCCTCCCGGAGCTCATCTTTAATCCTTGAATCTAGAGTCCGGGTTGATGGGTGGTCTTCTGGACAGCATGTGGGTAGTTTTAAGCCACTCGGCGGCGGCTGAAAAATCCCAGCTTGGTGGCACCGGGCGGGGATTAAACTCGCGTCGTCCTGTACGCGGCGCCGTCACGCTATCCATTCAGCCACCGCCTCCCCAAAAGTCTGACAAGGCTTCTGCACCATGGAGCTGAAAAAAAAATACACTCATGGGAACTTGACTAACCTTCTTTGCGGCCTTGGATAATGGTGGTTGGGAAAGTCCGAAGCGTCTGGAAATAGGAACCATATATTGTTTTTCTTTTTACTGTTTATATAAATTATTAAGCGCTATCCTGTTACTAATGTAGGCTCCACGTTTAATATGGATGTAGAATTGATAGAACCGGTGCTCGTGATAATTCGTGATACATATAAATTAGAGTTATAATATGTCGATTTATCATTTTTATTATGTGTGTGTGTGTGTGTGTGTGTGTGTGTGTGTGTGTGTGTGTGTGTGTGTGTGTGTGTGTGTGTGTGTGTGTGTGTGTGTGTGTGTGTGTTTCTAAAAAAAACTCATCTATTTTCTTTCGCTTTCTTCTTTCCTTCCTTCCTTCCTTCCTTCCTTCCTTCCTTCCTCTATTTCTTCATATATTTCTTCTTCTTTCCTTCCTTCCTTCCTTCCTCTATTTCTTCTTCTTTCCTTTCTTCCTTCCTTCCTTCCTTCCTCTATTTCTTCATCTATTTCTCCTCCTTTCCTTCCTTCCTTCCTCTTTTCTTCCTTCTATCCTTTCTTCCTTCCTTCCTTCCTGTCTTTCTTTCTTTCTTTCTTGGCTTCCTTCCTTCCTTCCTTCCTTCCTTCCTCTATTTCTTCATCCATTTCTTCTTTTTTCCTTCCTTCCTTCCTTCCTTCCTTCCTTCCTCTATTTCTTCATCTATTTCTTCTTCTTCTTTCCTTCCTTCCTTCCTTCCTTCCTCTATTTCTTCATCCATTTCTTCTTCCTTCCTTCCTTCCTCTATTACTTCATCCATTTCTTCTTCATTCCTTCCTTCCTTCCTTCCTTCCTTCCTTCCTCTATTTCTTCATCCATTTCTTCTTCTTTCCTTCCTTCCTTCCTTCCTTCCTTCCTTCCTTCCTCTATTTCTTCATCCATTTCTTCTTCTTTCCTTCCTTCCTTCCTTCCTTCCTTCCTCTATTTCTTCATCCATTTCTTCTTCTTTCCTTCCTTCCTTCCTTCCTTCCTTCCTTCCTCTATTTCTTCATCCATTTCTTCTTCTTTCCTTCCTTCCTTCCTTCCTTCCTTCCTTCCTTCCTTCCTCTATTTCTTCATCCATTTCTTCTTCTTTCCTTCCTTCCTTCCTTCCTTCCTTCCTCTATTTCTTCATCCATTTCTTCTTCTTTCCTTCCTTCCTTCCGTCCTTCCTTCCTCTATTTCTTCATCCATTTCTTCTTCTTTCCTTCCTTCCTTCCTTCCTTCCTTCCTTCCTTCCTTCCTCTATTTCTTCATCCATTTCTTCTTCTTTCCTTCCTTCCTTCCTTCCTTCCTTCCTTCCTTCCTCTATTTCTTCATCCATTTATTCTTCTTTCCTTCCTTCCTTCCTTCCTTCCTTCCTTCCTTCCTTCCTATATTTATTAATCAATTTCTTCTTCTTTCAGTCCTTCCTTCCTTCCTTCCTTCCTTCCTTCCTCTATTTCTTCATCCATTTCTTCTTCTTTCCTTCTTCCTTCTTCCTTCTTCCTTCCTTCCTTGCTCTCTTCCTTCATCCATTTCTTCTTCTTTCCTTCCTTCCTTCCTTCCTTCCTTCCTTCCTTCCTCTATTTCTTCATCCATTTCTTCTTCTTTCCTTCCTTCCTTCCTTCCTTCCTTCCTTCCTTCCTCTATTTCTTCATCCATTTCTTCTTTTTTCCTTCCTTCCTTCCTTCCTTCCTTCCTTCCTTCCTATATTACTTCATCCATTTATTCTTTTTCCTTCCTTCCTTCTTCCTCTATTTCTTCATCCATTTCTTCTTTTCCTTCCTTCCTTCCTTCTTCCTTCCTTCCTTCCTTCCTTCCTTCCTCTATTTCTTCATCCATTTCTTCTTCTTTCCTTCCTTCCTTCCTTCCTTCCTTCCTTCCTTCCTTCCTTCCTTCCTTCCTCTATTTCTTCATCCATTTCTTCTTCTTTCCTTCCTTCCTTCCTTCCTCTATTTCTTCATCTATTTCTTCTTCTTTCCTTCCTTTCTTCCTTCCTTCCTTCCTTCCTCTATTTCTTCATCTATTTCTTCTTCTTTCCTTTCTTCCTTCCTTCCTTCCTTCCTTCCTTCCTTCCTTCCTTCCTCTATTTCTTCATCTATTTCTTCTTCTTTCCTTTCTTCCTTCCTTCCTTCTTTCCTTCCTTCCTTCCTTCCTTCCTCTATTTCTTCATCTATTTCTTCTTCATTCCTTCCTTCCTTCCTTCCTTCCTTCCTTCCTTCCTCTATTTCTTCATCTATTTCTTCTTCTTTCCTTTCTTCCTTCCTTCCTCTATTTCTTCATCTATTTCTTCTTCCTTCCTTCCTTCCTTCTTTCCTTCCTTCCTTCCTTCCTCTATTTCTTCATCTATTTCTTCTTCTTTCCTTCCTTCCTTCCTTCCTTCCTTCCTTCCTTTCTTCCTTCCTTCCTTCCTCTATTTCTTCATCTATTTCTTCTTCTTTCCTTCCTTCCTTCCTTCCTTCCTCTATTTCTTCATCTATTTCTTCTTCTTTCCTTCCTTCCTTCCTTCCTTCCTTCCTTCCTTCCTCTATTTCTTCATCTATTTCTTCTTCTTTCCTTCCTTCCTTCCTTCCTTCCTTCCTTCCTCTATTTCTTCATCCATTTCTTCTTTTTTCCTTCCTTCCTTTCTTCCTTCCTTCCTTCCTTCCTCTATTTCTTCATCTATTTCTTCTTCTTTCCTTTCTTCCTTCCTTCCTTCCTTCCTTCCTTCCTTCCTCTATTTCTTCATCTATTTCTTCTTCTTTCCTTCCTTCCTTCCTTCCTTCCTCTATTTCTTCATCTATTTCTTCTTCTTTCCTTCCTTCCTTCCTTCCTTCCTTCCTTCCTCTATTTCTTCCTCTATTTCTTCTTCTTTCCTTCCTTCCTTCCTTCCTTCCTTCCTCTATTTCTTCATCTATTTCTTCTTCTTTCCTTCCTTCCTTCCTTCCTTCCTTCCTTCCTTCCTCTATTTCTTCCTCTATTTCTTCTTCTTTCCTTCCTTCCTTCCTTCCTTCCTTCCTCTATTTCTTCATCTATTTCTTCTTCTTTCCTTCCTTCCTTCCTTCCTTCCTTCCTCTATTTCTTCATCTATTTCTTCTTCTTTCCTTCCTTCCTTCCTTCCTTCCTCTATTTCTTCATCTATTTCTTCTTCTTTCCTTCCTTCCTTCCTTCCTTCCTCTATTTCTTCATCTATTTCTTCTTCTTTCCTTCCTTCCTTCCTTCCTCTATTTCTTCCTCTATATCTTCTTCTTTCCTTCCTTCCTTCCTTCCTTCCTTCCTCTATTTCTTCATATATTTCTTCTTCTTTCCTTCCTTCCTTCCTTCCTTCCTTCCTTCCTCTATTTCTTCATCTATTTCTTCTTCTTTCCTTCCTTCCTTCCTTCCTTTCTTCCTTCCTTTCTTCCTCTATTTCTTCTTTCCTTCCTTCCTTCCTTCCTTCCTTCCTTCCTTCCTCTATTTCTTCATCTATTTCTTCTTCTTTCCTTCCTTCCTTCCTTCCTTTCTTCCTCTATTTCTTCTTCTTTCCTTCCTTCCTTCCTTCCTCTATTTCTTCATCTATTTCTTCTTCTTTCCTTCCTTCCTTCCTTCCTTCCTTCCTCTATTTCTTCATCTATTTCTTCTTCTTTCCTTCCTTCCTTTCTTCCTTCATCTATTTCTTCTTTCCTTCCTTCCTTCCTTCCTTCCTTTCTTCCTTTCTTCCTCGGTTCTCTCTCCTTCCTTTCTTCCTTCCTTCCTTCCTTCCTTCTTCTTTTCTTCCATTCTTCCTTCCTTCCTTCCTTCCTTCTTCTTTTCTTCCATTCTTCCTTCCTTTCTTCCTCCCTTCCTTTATCTTCCTCTCTCTCTGGGTGGGAAGGAGCCTTCGCCTTTGCTGTCTTTCATCTTCCACCTCTGATTAGATAGTTAGTGTAGCTTGTCACAAACAGCCTCGTAAAGACAGGCAGGTCTGCTGTTGTTTGTTCTTCCTTTGTGTTCCTCTCTCTCTTTCTCCTCCCTCCCTCCCTCCCTCCCTCCATTCTTTCCTCCACTAAGTACCTCCATCATTGTCTCCTTAATCTCTTCTTTTCTCTCCCTTCTCATTATACCTCCATTCTCTCTCTCTCTCTCTCTCTCTCTCTCTCTCTCTCTCTCTCTCTCTCTCTCTCTCTCTCTCTCTCTCTCTCTCTCTCTCTCTCTCTCTCTCTCTCTCTCTCTCTCTCTCTCTCTCTCTCTCTCTCTCTCTCTCTCTCTCTCTCTCTCTCTCTCTCTTATTGTTTCTTTTTTTCTTTTCTCATTGTTTTTCTTTTTTCTTTTTTCTTTCTTTTTTTCTTTTTTCTTTCTTTTTCTTTTTCATTCTTTTCTTTTTCTTTCATTTTTCATTTTTTTCATTTTTTTCTTTCCTTTCTCTCTCTCTCTCTCTCTCTCTCTCTCTCTCTCTCTCTCTCTCTCTCTCTCTCTCTCTCTCTCTCTCTCTCTCTCTCTCTCTCTCTCTCTCTCTCTCTCTCTCTCTCTCTCTCTCTCTCTCTCTCTCTCTCTCTCTCTCTCTCTCCCACCCACCCACCCACACACACCCACACACACACACACACACACACACACACACATACACACACACACACTCACACACACACACACACACACACACACACACACACACACACAGGTTTACGAGCCCCGTGAACATATTACTCTCCCTGGACAGCCTAAGCTGCTTCCCCCAATCTTTTTATATGCCACAATTTGAATTTTAGAGACGCTCGCCCCTTCCTTGTCCGCTCCCGGCACCGTCAACTTCCTTCCTTTCCCCCTCCTGTGTCATGTTCCCAAACGTTTTACAGTGTAAGCACGCCCACCCGTGTGTAGCTAAGTCTATATATACCAAGTCAAGTCACTCTGCTTCGAAACTGCGACCAGTACATGAAGGGAGAGTTTGGGGGCGGAGCAGCGGGATGACGTCACTTGGAGCCAAAAAAATAAATACCCGCCAGTTCAGGGGTGACTAAAGCTGCGGCCGTGTGTGCACTCTGAATGTGCATTCTCGCCTTCTTTCACAGCGCGTTCAGGCAAGCCACTGACGAAAAAATATGTCTTTTTATTGTGCTATTGCGTGACTGTAATTCCAATGCCTACAAACGGCGGTTTGGGTGTGAGGGAAAGAAAAACAATAATAATAATATTAATAATAATAATAATAATAATAATAATAATAATAATAATAATAATGATAATGATAATGATAATGATAATGATAATCATGATCATGATGATCATGATGATCATGATGATCATGATAATGATGGTGATCATGATGATCATGATCATTATCATTATCATTATTATTAGTCTTTATTTGTTTTCTTTTTCATATGTAACTTTTTCTTCTTTTCTTCCTCCTCTTCCTTCTCTTCTTTTTTTTCTTTTTTCTTTTTTTCATAATTTTATATATATTTTCTTTTATTTTTTCTGTTATTATTTTTTCCTACTTCTTCTTCTGTCCCATGAACTCAAGAAACACATATTTGACAAGGCTTTCGTTTTATTATCATGTTTATTCTTATCATTAGTAATATAAGAATGCTAACAATGGTAAAGGCTTCAGCACATTTTATCAAAAGCAGGGGGCAGTGTTCTCCCTGCGTCGCTGCCTCGCTGACAACACAGCCGCTGACAGCCTAACAAAGCCATCGGAGAGGACTTTTGTGCTTTTTTTTTTTTTTTTTTACAGCAGAGGAGACAGTGCAAGGGCGTAAAAAAAGAGAAAACAATAATGAAAAAAAAAGCCCGCTACTTACTGCTCCTAAATAGAGTAGAGTGGCCAAAAAGAGAGGTCAGTTTCGGGAGGAGAGATGTCCAGATACTCCTCTTGAAAGAGTTCAAGTCGTAGGCAGGAGGAAATACAGATGAAGGAAGACCGTTCCAGAGTTTACCAGCGTGAGGGATGAAAGAGTGAAGATGCTGGTTAACACTTGCATAAGGGGTTTGGACAGTATAGAGATGAAAGAATGAAGATGCTGGTTAACTCTTGCATAAGGGGTTTGGACAGTATAGGGATGAAAGAGTGAAGATGCTGGTTAACTCTTGCATAAGGGGTTTGGACAGTATAGAGATGAAAGAATGAAGATGCTGGTTAACTCTTGCATAAGGGGTTTGGACAGTATAGGGATGAAAGAGTGAAGATGCTGGTTAACTCTTGCATAAGGGGTTTGGACAGTATAGGGATGAAAGAGTGAAGATGCTGGTTAACACTTGCATAAGGGGTTTGGACAGTATAGGGATGAAAGAGTGAAGATGCTGGTTAACTCTTGCATAAGGGGTTTGGACAGTATAGGGATGAGAGAGTGAAGATGCTGGTTAACACTTGCATAAGGGGTTTGGACAGTATAGAGATGAAAGAATGAAGATGCTGGTTAACTCTTGCATAAGGGGTTTGGACAGTATAGAGATGAAAGAATGATGATGCTGGTTAACTCTTGCATAAGGGGTTTGGACAGTATAGGGATGAAAGAGTGAAGATGCTGGTTAACTCTTGCATAAGGGGTTTGGACAGTATAGGGATGAAAGAGTGAAGATGCTGGTTAACTCTTGCATAAGGGGTTTGGACAGTATAGGGATGAAAGAGTGAAGATGCTGGTTAACTCTTGCATAAGGGGTTTGGACAGTATAGGGATGAAAGAGTGAAGATGCTGGTTAACTCTTGCATAAGGGGTTTGGACAGTATAGGGATGAAAGAGTGAAGATGCTGGTTAACATTTGCAAAAGGGGTTTGGACAGTATAGAGATGAAAGAATGAAGATGCTGGTTAACTCTTGCATAAGGGGTTTGGACAGTATAGGGATGAAAGAGTGAAGATGCTGGTTAACACTTGCATAAGGGGTTTGGACAGTATAGGGATGAAAGAGTGAAGATGCTGGTTAACTCTTGCATAAGGGGTTTGGACAGTATAGGGATGAGAGAGTGAAGATGCTGGTTAACACTTGCATAAGGGGTTTGGACAGTATAGAGATGAAAGAATGAAGATGCTGGTTAACTCTTGCATAAGGGGTTTGGACAGTATAGAGATGAAAGAATGATGATGCTGGTTAACTCTTGCATAAGGGGTTTGGACAGTATAGGGATGAAAGAGTGAAGATGCTGGTTAACTCTTGCATAAGGGGTTTGGACAGTATAGGGATGAAAGAGTGAAGATGCTGGTTAACTCTTGCATAAGGGGTTTGGACAGTATAGGGATGAAAGAGTGAAGATGCTGGTTAACTCTTGCATAAGGGGTTTGGACAGTGTAGTTATGAGCTTGATTAGAAAGTCGTGTGAGGCGAGGCCGCGGAATGGGGGGAGGCATGCAGTTGGCAAGTTCAGAAGAGCAGTCAGCATGAAAATATTGATAGAAGATAGAAAGAGAGGCAACATCGCGACGGAATTTAAGAGGTAGAAGACTATCAGTAAGAGGAGGAGAGCTGATGAGACGAAGAACCTTAGCTTAATACGAGTGCTGTGTAGTTTGCCTCCATCCCCGGCCAGTGCCTCCTCTGTGCCTGTCTCCTCTGAACCCTTTCTACCATTTTTTGTTTTTTCGATGCCTGGGTCGATGTTCTCAAGACGACGAAAAGAAGATTAACCGGGGGTCCTATAAGTGTTTGTTCTCGTTCATGTCACAGAAGAAAAACCGTGTCAAATATGTGTTTCTTGGACCATGGTACAGAGGAAGGGTCAAACTACCACCAGGGTCATAACACTACCCCTGGAAATGCCCACAACTCCTACGAAAGCCTTGTCAAATATGTGTTTCTTATGACCATGGCACAGAAGAAGAGTCACACTACCACCAGGGTCACAAAACTACCCCTGGAAATGCCCACAACTCCTACGAAAACCGTGTCAAATATGTGTTTCTTATAACCATGGTACAGAGGAAGGATCAAACTTCCACCAGGGTCATAAAACTACCCCTGGAAATGCACACAACCCCTACGAAAGCCTTGCCAAATGTGTGTTTCAGAATACGGTCCAGTACGGTACAAGATTTTAGTGTCCTGTGAATGGGTCGTTGTATACTGGGTTACGTTCAAGTTATCTATTATTTTTCCTGTCTAGAGAACATTGTGTGATATTCTCAATCGCTTCCGCCTCTCACGTCAGCTATGTCCAAGGGCCGAAAAGGGGATCAGTTGGGTTCTAATGAAAGTTCTTCCCGTTCCTTCTCTTCCCGGCCTCTTGTAGACTCCTGCGTTCTTAAGTTCTTATGTTCTTATGTTCATGGTACAGAGGGGGGATCACACTACAGCCAGGGTCATAAAACTACCCCTGGAAAGGCACACACACAACCTCATACGAAAGACCTTCCCTTCCATTCCCTTCTTTTCCCTTTCCTTTCCCTTCCTTTTCTTTCTTTCCCTTCCTTTTCCCTCCCTTCCCTTCCCTTTCTTTCCATTCCCTTTCTTTCCATTCAATTCTCTTCTCATCCCTTCCATTCCCTTCCCTTCCCTTCCATTCCCTATCCTTCCCTTCCCACCCCTTCCCTTCCCTTCCCACCCCTTCCCTTCCCTTCCCTTCCCTTCCCTTCTTTTCCCTTTCCTTTCTCTTCCTTTTCTTTCTTTCCCTTCCCTTTCCTTCCCTTCCCTTTCCTTCCCTTCCCTTCCCTTTCTTACCCTTCTCTTTCTTTCCATTCAATTCTCTTCTCATCCCTTCCCTTCCCTTCCCTTCCCTTCCATTCCCTATCCTTTCCTTCCCTTCCCTTCCCTTCCCTTCCATTCCCTTCCCTTCCCTTCCCTTCCCTTTCCACCCCTTCTTTTCTCTTCATTTCCCTTCCCTTCCTTCCATTTCCCCTTCCTTCCCTTCCTTCCCTTCCACCTTCTCTTCCTTCCTTTCTTCCTTCCTTCCCTTCCCTTTCTTCTTTTTCTTCTCTATCTCCTCTTTTTTATCCCCTTCTCTTCTGCTTCGTTACGTCTAATTAATTTCCTACCATATATATATTTTTTCTCTCTCTCTCTCTCTCTCTCTCTCTCTCTCTCTCTCTCTCTCTCTCTCTCTCTCTCTCTCTCTCTCTCTCTCTCTCTCTCTCTCTCTCTCATTGTTTTTTCTTTTTTTCTTTCATTGTTTTTCTTGTTTTTCTTTTTTCTTTCTTTTTTTCTTTTTTCTTTCTTTCTTTTTTTATTTTATTTCTCTCTCTCTCTCTCTCTCTCTCTCTCTCTCTCTCTCTCTCTCTCTCTCTCTCTCTCTCTCTCTCTCTCTCTCTCTCTCTCTCTCTCTCTCTCTCTCTCTCTCTCTCTCTCTCTCTCTCTCTCTCTCTCTCTCTCTCTCTCTCTCTCTCTCTCTCTCTCTCTCTCTCTCTCTCTCTCTCTCTCTCTCTCTCTCTCTCTCTCTCTCTCTCTCTCTCTCTCTCTCTCTCTCTCTCTCTCTCTCTCTCTCTCTCTCTCTCTCTCTCTCTCTCTCTCTCTCTGAACAACCTCATCGTTCTAAGACTTTATACTTTATGCTCCCTCGTACCTCACACACTCCTCTTCTCCTCCTCCTCCTCCTCTTCCTCCTCCTCCTCCTGCTTCAAATATATTTCCTCGCCCACTTTGTCCACCGCGACCTCTTTCCTCCTCCTCCTCCTCCTCTTTCTCCTTTTTCATATTTTCTTTTTTTTATTATTTTTCTTTTTTGCTTGTATTCGTGTTCTTTACGGTCCAGGGGGCAGTCAAGGGCAAAACAAACACACGCACAAACAAACAAACATACATAACCTTTCCCTCCTCCCCGCCCCCCCCCTCCCCCCCTCCCTTGAAACGCCCTGCTACCGAGAAGTGGACAGAATTGGATCTAAATTTTAAGTTCATGTATATTTGTATGTGTGTGTATGTGTGTGTATGTATGTATGTATGTATATATGTATGTATATATGTATGTATATGTGTATGTATGTGTATATATATGTATGTATGGTCGTAAAATCGTTCAAGTCGTAGGCAGGAGGAAATTAAAAAAAAAAATATTGTCGACTTGATCAGCGAAGGAAATGAAAGAATGAAGCTGCTGGTTAACTCTTGCATAAGGAATTTGGACAGCTTAGGAATGAACAAGAGTAGAAAGTCGTGTACAGCGGGGTCACGGGAGGGGTAGAGGCATTGAGTTAGCAAGTTCAGAAGAGCAGTCAGCATATATGTTTTTTACTTTCTGCCTCACTTAATTCACAAGGACATCTAATTACTGGTGAGTCAAGCAACGCGCCTTGAAAATGGTATCATCGTCGAGGGCACAGGCATATGAAGAGCGGCTCAAGCGACTCAGGACCGTATTCCTAAACAAGCTCACATAATTATCAAGGCTTTCGAAGGTGTTGTGGGCACTTACAGGTAGTCCGATCCTTCCTCTATGCCATGAACCTAAAAGTCACTCATTAGAACAAAACTAATTTCCTTAAAGGCACATGGTGTTCTCTTCTAACTATTTCCTGCCGGCACGGAGAGGTGGGTGGGGAGGAGCCTTCATCTATTCTGTCCTGTCCTGCCACACGTAGATTACTCGTAGTAGCGATAGTAAACAGACACCCTCGCCATAGACTGACAGGTCTTATGGTGTCTGTTCTTCCTATGTATTCCTATGTATTCCTCCTCCTCCTCCTCCTCATTTTCTTCTTCTGTTCTCATCCTCCTTTTATCTTCTTCTTCCTCTTCTTTTCCTCTTCCTCCTCCTCCTCCTCCTCCTTTTCCTCTTTTCTTCTCTTCCTCCTTTTATTTTCTTCTTCCTCTTCTTTTCCTCTTCCTCCTCCTCCTTCTTTTCTTCTTTTCTTTTCTTCCTCCTTTTATTTTCTTCTTCTTCCTCTTTTCTTCTTCCTCCTCCTCTTCCTCCTCCTCCCGCTGGGGATGAATGTTGCCTTCGACAAGGTACCGCACGAGCGACTCCTTAAGAAACTGCACTCGGCGGGCATCGGAGCCAATCTGATCGCATGGATAAGAGATTGGCTCACCGACAGAAAACAACGAGTACTACTCAACGGACAGCCTTCAGATTGGCTTCCAGTCACTAGTGGAGTGCCTCAAGGGTCAGTGCTGGGACCCATCCTCTTTATCATATATATCAATGACCTAGAATCAGGACTGAAATCCACAATATCGAAATTTGCAGATGACACCAAGGTGGGTGGAGATGCCCTCACAAAGACCGACTGCGAAATCATTCAGAAAGACCTCAATCACATTATCGAATGGTCGGAAAAATGGCAAATGTCTTTTAATGTTGACAAATGCAAAGTCATGCACATTGGGTCCCAAAATAGTAACCATACATACATCATGAATGGGAGACCTCTGCAAGCGATAGAGGAGGAAAAGGATCTTGGAGTCACTATCAGCAGTGACCTGAAACGCGCGAATCACTGTAAAAAAGCATACAACAAGGCCAACATTATGCTCGGGTTCATAGCGAGGAACTTCGAGTGTAAAACACCAGACGTGATGCTATCCTTGTATAATTCCATGGTAAGACCGCACCTCGAGTATGCAGTGCAGTTCTGGTCTCTCAATTACAGAAAGGACATTGCTCTACTGGAAAGGATTCAACGACGCGCCACAAAGATGATTCCAACCTTCAGGGCTCAACCATACGAGGAACGACTCAAGCGACTCAATCTCTTTACATTGGAGAAAAGACGCCTACGAGGGGATATGATTCAAGTCTTCAAGTATCTAAAAAAGTTCAATAACGTCGATTACTCCAAATTCTTTGAACTGCAAACCAACTCAAGAACTAGAAATAACGGTTTACCCATTCAGTCGAGTCGATGTAACACAGACATTGGAAGGAGTTTCTTTTCAAACCGAGTCATCCGCCACTGGAACAATCTTCCCTCAGAAGTAGTGAATGCGAATACCATCAACTCCTTCAAATATAGAATCGACCGTCATTTCGCTGCGTCGGGAGTAAACTGAATAACGAGGGGCTTCCATCTGCTCCTCAATATCGAGGTGCTTTCATCTGCTCACCAAGCCCCAAGTGGCGATCGAGCAGATTAAATCACCCAAGCGGGCGACCTCGTAATGAGCCAATAGGCTTTCTGTTGCCTGCATTTCCATGTTTCCATGTTTCCATGTTTCCTCCTTCCCCCTCACCACACCTCCTTCTGTTCCTACTTCTTTTTCTATTACTTCGGCTTTTCTTCCTCCTTTTCCTCCTCCTCCTCCTCCTCCTCTTCCTCCTCCTTCCCCCTCACCACACCTCCTTTTCATACTTCTCCTTCTATTATTTCAGCTCCTCCTCCTCCTCCTCCTCCTCCTTCCCCCTCACCATACCTCCTTTTCCTACTTCTCCTATTATTTCAGCTCCTCCTCCTCCTCCTCCTCCTCCTCCTCCTCCTTATCTCCCGCCAGCAGTAACGGTCTATAAAATTTACCGAACCTCTAAACCAGGTGGGACCGATACACATTTACCTGCCCTCCTCCTCCTCCTCCTCCTCCTCCTCCTCCTCCTCCTCCTCTTCTTTTTCTTCTTCTTCTTCTTCTTCTTCTTCTTCTTCTACTTCCTATTACTTCTACTTCTGCTTCTACTTCTTCTTCTTCTTTTTATTATTATTATTATTATTGTTTTTCTTTTGTTTTTTTCATTAATTTCTTTTTCAGTTTTTGTTTTTTTGTTTTTTGCTTGTTGTTGTTGTTGTTGTTGTTGTTGTTGTTGTTGTTGTTGTTGTTGTTGTTGTTGTTGTTGTTGTTGTTGTTGTTGTTGTTGTTGTTGTTGTTGTTGTTGTTGTTGTTGTTGTTGTTGTTCGTCTTCTTCTTCGTCTTCTACTTTTCTTCTTCTTTTTCTTCTTTTTTTTTTCTTTTTTTTTTCTTTTTTTTCTTCTTCTTCTTTCTTCTCCTACTTTATCATCATCATCATCATCATCATTCTTAAACAGGAGAAAGCCCTAAAATGGTCGCCCAGTACACATATAATTTAGACAGCAGGAATGCATGGAGAGAGAGAGAGAGAGAGAGAGCAAATAACAGGAGAACAGAGAGATAGAGACAGCAACGACGAAGCAGATAGACAGAAAAATTATAAGATTTGTTTTGAGGGGGTAGGAGGGGCAGCATGGTGGACAGAGGAGGGCGAGGGAGTAGGCAGGGAGGGGTCTTGGGGTGGGGGGTCACTGGAAGTGGAAGGGTGGCGTGGTAGGCCGACGAGCTGGCTACCACTTGGTCTGTGAGGTGTTGATGTACCTCTTTGTCTCTTAGTTGCCTTCATCTCAAACTCCATTTCATCAACCTTCTCACCATCCTCATCAGATGATGTGGGTTGCTCATAATTTTTGTCAATATCTGAGTCATCAATCCAATCACTTTCCACATTATCCTCTTCATTTTCACTTTCACTCGCCGGTAACGAAGTTATATCTGATAAACCGGTCTCATTCATTATGTCCTGTAATTGTTCATCAGCTAAACTCTTCCGAGAAAATCAAATAACACTGGCTTATCACGAGCGTGGGGCCTACTCAGTCACTGTATGTTTATACGTTCTCACGTTCCTAAGGTACATTCGTACGGTAACACTGTTCTGGGTATACCTTACCCCAATACATTTGCACAGTCACACGGTTAGGGGGTATATAATACCCACACATTTTTGTACGTTATCACGGCACTCGGGTATATAATACCCACACAGTTTTGTACGTTATCACGGCACTGGGGTAGGGTACACCCGACGCACCAACCACGCGGCCCCACGAGCGCACAAGCACCGAGACACTACCATCCACAACAACAGCACCAAGCCAGCTGAAGCTACAGTGAGGCCCACGTGGCTCACTCCACGCACCACGCGGCGCCCACATGAAACAAAGAGCGTCGGTATCAGATACCCCACGACCGTGTTCTAGGGTTAATTAAATTCTGGCATTACAGTAGTAGTTGTAGTAGTTGTAGTAGTAGTAGCTGTAGTAGTAGTAGTAGTAGTAATAGTAGTAGTAGCAGCAGTATAGGCCAGGCAATAGTCACATATCAAAACACCCACTATGAAAAAATACGCCCGCGCTACTATCCAACTGGAGCCATGCAATACATCCCCCCTAAAAAACAATGTAAAAGACCACCAGTAGATAGATAGACAGCCGGCGAGAACGCCTTAAGGACAGCACCAGTAAGGGATAGATAGGCAGACAGCCCCGCCGACCGAGGCTCTTCCGACCATCGCATACATTGGCTGTCAGCAGGCCGGGGCGTCATTTGTTTGTGCGAGAATATACGAGACTCCTTTCGCTATTGTGTTTCTTGCTGTGTGTGTGTGTGTGTGTGTGTGTGTGTGTGTGTGTGTGTGTGTGTGTGTGTGTGTGTGTGTCTGTCTGTATCTGTGTCTGTGTCTGTGTGTCTGTGTGTCTGTGTCTGTGTCTGTGTCTGTATCTGTGTCTGTATCTGTATCTGTATCTGTATCTGTATCTGTGTGTGTGTGTGTGTGTGTGTGTGTGTGTGTGTGTGTGTGTGTGTGTGTGTGTGTGTGTGTGTGTGTGTGTGTGTGTGTGTGTGTGTGTGTGTGTGTGTGTGTGTCTTTGTTTCTGTCTGTCTCTGTCTTTCTCTCTCTCTCTCTCTCTCTCTCTCTCTCTCTCTCTCTCTCTCTCTCTCTCTCTCTCTCTCTCTCTCTCTCTCTCTCTCTCTCTCTCTCTCTCTCTCTCTCTCTCTCTCTCTCTCTCTCTCTCTCTCTCTCTCTCTCTCTCTCTCTTTTTTCCTTCTCTGTCTTTATATCTATCTATCTATCTATCTACCTATCTATCTATCTATATTTTTCTCTCTGCCAAGATAATCTACTTAGTTTCTTCTCGTCTGATACTTCCTTCAGAGTCCAGTGCAAGTGCTGGGCCGATAACGTGTTCTTAGGGGGGGGGGGGGGGGGTCGAGGGAGGCATCAGGTGAAGGAGTTGAGGACGACCACTAATAGGCGTGACAAACCTTGCAACCTTAACACACACACACACACACACACACACACACACACACACACACACACACACACGACCTCTCCGGTAGCACTCTGGACAGCACCACCCATGAGAATCCCATCCGTCAAATTCCTTCCCTTGTCATATTCCGACCGCATGGCAAAGAAGAAGAAAGTTAATATTCTGCTCTCACGGTCCAACTTGGGCACACCTCAGCATCGAGCGGCCCGTGGGCCAGGTATAGTTTTTAATTCTTTTCATTTTTCTTTCTTTCTTTCTTTCTTT
The DNA here is from genome assembly GCF_024679095.1 of Eriocheir sinensis. Classification (NCBI taxonomy): domain Eukaryota; kingdom Metazoa; phylum Arthropoda; class Malacostraca; order Decapoda; family Varunidae; genus Eriocheir; species Eriocheir sinensis. The sequence continues at coordinate 2,037,873 of NC_066534.1, forward strand.
CTTTCTTTCTTTTCTCTTTCTCTTTTTTTCTTTCTTTATTTCCTCTTTCTTGATTTATATGTTTTATTTCTCTTTTTCAATCCTTTTTTTTGTTTTTCTTTCTTTTTCTTTCTTTCTTTCTTTCTTTCTTTCTTTCTTTCTTTCTCTCCTTCTTTCCTTCTTTCCTTCTTTCTTTCTTTCTTTCTTTCTTCCTTTCTTTCTTTTTCTTTCTCTTCCTTCCACGTTCTCTTTCCGTCTATCTCCTTTTCTTTCATTCTTTACCTTTTTTCAAATTTTCCCTGTTCTATCTCCCTTTTCTTTTCTTTCTCTCTTTCTTCCTATTTATTTATCTTTTTCCTTCTTTCTATATTTTCCTTCTGTCTCTTTTTCTTTTTGATCTCCTCTTTGTCTCCTTTCTTTACTGGTCAATAACCTTAACTCCTTCCTCCTTCTCTTTGCCTATAAATGACGAGGTGTTCAAATTTTCAGGAGCATTCGTATATATCCAGCTTCTGTCTGGCCGCCCGGCTTGTCACGCTTCATATCAACATCAGAAGCTCGTCTCCTGCCTCGCGTGGACGGTACATTGAGGTGTCTTGATGTATGTTTGTGTGTGTGTGTGTGTGTGTGTGTGTGTGTGTGTGTCTGTGTGTCTGAGAGAGATGAGATATAATGTTTTGAGGGTGTTTAATATTTTCCTTGATTTTCCTTTTCTTCTTTTCTTTTCCTCTTTTCCTTTCTTTCTTTCTTTCTTTCTTTTTCTCTTTCTTTCTTTTTCGTTATTTTCTTCCTTTTTCTTTTTCTCCGTTCTTTCTTTCATTCATTCTCTTTTTCTTTTATTTTCTTTCATTCTTACATTCTTCTTTTTCTTCCTTTCTTTCCCTTCCTTCTTTTCTTGTTTCTTTTTCTTCTTCTCTTTCTTTCTTTTTCGTTCTTTACTTTCTTTTTTCCTCCGTATTTTCTTTCTTTCATTCATTCATTCTCTCTTTTTCTTTCATTTTCTTTCATTCTTCCTTTGTTTCCCTTCCTTCTTTCCTAGTTTATCGCATTTTTCCATTCCTTCTTTTTTTCTTTCTTTCTTCTTTCTTTCTTTAGATATCACAAGCTTCTCTGCTCTCTCTTTCCCAACACATAACAACACCACAAGTAACAATTCTATAACCGTATTTAAATCTTACATATAACATCAGAAATGGCCTAACCTCGATCACAGCCTTACACTCCTCTCAATATCAACGTATGTATATATTATTTTCTTAGCGTCATCGCGTTCATCGTTACTAAGATATCCGCTTCATTAGTCTAGTCCATCCCTTTCCCTCCTCGTGAAACGGCTCTTGTTAAACCTTCAAGCGCATTTGCATGAATCGTGAACTTATATCCCTTCGCCCCGATCCGTGGACAACCTCCTGCGCCCCCTTGCTATGTTGCTGCTGATACAAGACGGTTTAGGCGAGGGAGCGTCCGTGTTCTATGTTATGAGTGCGGTGTTAGGGTAGGCGGTGGCTGAGTGGTAGCGTGCTGGGCCCACATTCACCGCGTGATGGACGACGCGGGTTCGAATCCCCACGCTACCACCTGGGGGTTTTCAGTCACCGCCGAGTGGCTTAAAACTACCCACATGCTGTCCTGAAGACCACCCATCAACCCGGACTCTAGAGGAAACCGTCCAAGTGAATCAAGAAGGAGTTCCGGGGGGCAGCATGAGCCAAGAGAAGATGGCGCCACTATAAACACTTGCCTGCGCCATGACGGGCTTGGGCCGACTACCATCTAGGCCCCTCAAGCAAGCCTACCGGCGCTATAGGCGTAGACGTAATTCGTATATATAAAGTTCACCAGGGCAGGAAGTAATGGTCAAGTTTTTATTATTATTATTATTATTATTATTATTATTATTATTATTATTGTTATTATTATTATTATTATTATTATTATTATTATTATTATTATTATTATTATTATTATTATTATTATTATTATTATTATTATTATTATTATTATTATTATTATTATTATTACTATTATTGGTGATGGTAGGCCCAATCAAAATTCCTCTAACTTGAAACTGAAATCCCTCTAACGAAACAATAAAAAAAAAAAAAAAAAAATCCCCCTAACGAAATCAAAATCCCTCTAACTTGAAAATAAAATAAAAATCCCTCTAACTCGAATTTGAGTAAAAAGAAAAAGATATTAAAAAAAAGTCATGACCTTCTCTTCCAACCCTGTCCGCTGTTTATTCGTTCTTCATTTCCCTCAAACTCGAATGCACTCCCCCAACACCCTCCCACCATCGTACTCCCCTTTTTAAACCCCGTCATTAGTATTCCTCAAGCCTTGCAGGGTGACTCACGACTCCTGAGAGCGAAAAAAAGGTTTCACAGAATACATCACACACACACACACACACACACACACACACACACACACACACACACACACACACACACAGTCAGTCACGCCTTCATTAAAATTATTCTACGTTGCCTTCCTGACGCGAGGCTTTCACCAACTTTTCCTTTCGTTTCGCGGCCTCTCAACAACCAACAATCTTCAGCAACCTTCAGCCAAGTCACTGGTGCACGGTTTTAAATATTTGAGTTTGTGATAGTTTAGCGTTTTGAATTCACGTCTCCAATCCGCTGTTACTTAAGTCTTTCCTCCAGTTGCACAGTCTGTCAAACATTCCCCTGAAGACCCACTGTTGAAGGCCCTTGTCAGCGTCCTTTCCTTCTCCCAAGTCACGGTTATAATATTTCAGTTCATGGAAGTCTGGCGTCTTGAATTCACGTCTCCCAAACCACTATTCCTTCTGCCTTTCCTTCAGCCATGCACTCAGTCTTATGAACAAACTCTTTCTCGGCCCTAATAACAACCTTGAGTCTATTTACTGGTTCAAGATTACAAATATATCAGTTTATAAAAGTCTTGCGTCATGAATTCACGTCCCAAAAAACTCTATTCCTTAAGCCTGTCCTTCATATATAGTGAGACGCGTTACTGACAAGCCAGAACAGACGAAGAAAAGAAAAAATAAACAGAAAAAATACCAAAAAAGTCCATAGAGAAAGAATGAATGAAGAAACAAACTCTCAATCAGGACCCAGAATCGTTAACTAAGTCTTTATATATATATTTACGAATCCAGAAACACGACGAACGATCAGGGAGGTGAGGAGGAGGAGGAGGAGAAAGAGGCGGAGGGCGAGACGTCGAACTCATTGATTCAGTATTTGCATAAGAACTTTACATTGACTATCTTGCTGACTCTAGGAATTAAACTCAGTGACGGAGCGAGTTCTTAGGAAAGGCAAGAGACTGACGAGGCGAAAGAAACACAGATATACACGTTCGAAAATAGAGACTTAGAAATTATACCCAGTGATTTGAAGGACATGATACTGGCAAGGCTGAGAAAAAGAAAAAGTATAAGAGAGGAAGAAATTAAAATACCGCAGCGGGAAATGACACAAAAAGACATACTCGAAAAAAAAGACTTTGAAATTATACCAAGTGATTTGAAGGACATGATACTGACAAGGCTGAGAAAAAGAAGAAGTATAAGAGAGGAAGAGATTGAAATACTGCAACGAGACACCACAGAAAAAAGACATACTCGAAAAAAAAAGACTTTGAAATTATACCCAGTTATTGAAGGACATGATACTGACAAGGCTGAGAAAAAGAAGAAGTATAAGAGAGGAAGAGATTGAAATACTGCAACGAGAAACCACAGAAAAAAGACATACTCGAAAAAAAGTGAAATTAAACTCAGTGATATGAAATGAGTTATGATATGAAAGACATGATACTTAAAAGGCTGAGAAATAGAAAAGAAGTATAAGATTGAGAGGAAGAAATTGAAATACTGCAACGGGAAATGACTCATAAAAAGACATACTCGAAAATAAGACTGAAATTAAACTCAGTGATATGAAATGAGTTATGATATGAAAGACATGATACTTAAAAGGCTGAGAAATAGAAAAGAAGTATAAGATTGAGAGGAAGAAATTGAAATACTGCAACGGGAAACCACAGAAAAAAGACATACTCGAAAAAAAGTGAAATTAAACTGAGCGATATGAAATGAGTTTATGATATGAAAGACGCGATACTTAACAAGGCTGAGAAAAAAGAAAAAAGTATAAGAATGAGAGGAAGAAATTGAAATACCGCAACGGGAAACTACACAGAAAAAGACATTCTCGAAAAAAAAAACCTTTGAAAATTAAACTGAGCGATATGAAATGAGTTACGAGATGAAAGACGCGATACTTAACAAGGCTGAGAAAAAGAAAAAGTATAAGAATGAGAGGAAGAAATTAAAATACCGCAACAGGAAACTACACAAAAAAGACATACTCAAAAAAAAAAGACTTTGAAAATTAAACTGAGCGATATGAAATGAGTTATGAGATGAAAGACGCGATACTTAACAAGGCTGAGAAAAAGAAAAAGTATAAGAAAGAGAGGAAGAAATTGAAATACTGCAACGGGAAATGACTCATAAAAAGACATACTCGAAAAACAGACTTTGAAATTAAACTGAGCGATATGAAATGAGTTATGACATGAAAGACACGATACTTAACAAGGCTGAGAAAAAGAAAAAAGTATAAGAAAGAAAAAAAGAAATTGAAATACTGCAACGGGAAATGACTCATAAAAAGACATACTCGAAAATAAGACTTTGAAATTAAAACTCAGTGATATGAAACGAGTTATGAGATGAAAGACACGATACTTAGTGTGTGTGTGTGTGTGTGTGTGTGTGTGGCCTATTGCTCCGATTTATGTTCTCATTAAAATACATAAATCTTCTCTCTCTCTCTCTCTCTCTCTCTCTCTCTCTCTCTCTCTCTCTCTCTCTCTCTCTCTCTCTCTCTCTCTCTCTCTCTCTCTCTCTCTCTCTCTCTCTCTCTCTCTCTCTCTCTCTCTCTCTTTTTTTTTTTCTATATAATTTCCATCTTTTTTTTACGTCGCGGCCTATTGCGCCGGTAGGCTTCTTCCCGGTGGGGCCTGATGGTCGGCCCAAGGCTTCTTCCCGGTGGTGCCTGATGGTCGGCTCAGCCCGTTCTGGCGCAGGCGAGTGTTTATAGTGGCGCCATTTTGCATTGGCTCATGCTGCCCTCCCGGAGCTCATCTTTAATCCTAGACTCTAGATTCTGGGTTGATAGGTGGTCTTCAGGACAGCATGTGGGTAGTTTTAAGCCACTCGGCGGCGGCTGAAAAATCCCAACTTGGTGGCACTGGGCGGGGATTGAACTCGCGTCCTACTGAACGCGGGGCCGTCACTCTGTCGACTCAACC
>NC_066534.1:2048167-2055667 GCF_024679095.1 Eriocheir sinensis
GTGTGTGTGTGTGTGTGTGTGTGTGTGTGTTTGTTATAATTGGGGCGAATTACATGTTATATATTTCTCTATCTCTCTCTCTCTCTCTCTCTCTCTCTCTCTCTCTCTCTCTCTCTCTCTCTCTCTCTCTCTCTCTCCTCCTCCTCCTCCTCCCTCCTCCTCCTCCTTATCATTTCTCTTTCCTCCTCCTCCTCCTCTTCTTCTCCTCTCCTTCTTCTTTCCCTCCTCCTCCTTCTCTTCTTCCTATTCCTTCCTTCCTTTCTCTTCTTCTTCCTCTTCCTGCCTCACCACCACCACCACCACCACCACCACCAACACCACCACCACCATCACCACCACCACCATCACCACCACCACCACCATCACCACCATCACCAGGACAAAATAATTAAGGGGTAGCGTGACCTGTACCGCTGTTCATCCCGTTCACACACACACACACACACACACACACACACACACACACACACACACACACACACACACACACACACACACACACACACACACACACACACACACACATCAATCTTCTTTCTCTCTGCCAAAAAAAAAAAAAAAGAGTAAAAATATCTATAGAGCTGTAGATTTTTTTTTATTTATCTCTCTCTCTCTCTCTCTCTCTCTCTCTCTCTCTCTCTCTCTCTCTCTCTCTCTCTCTCTCTCTCTCTCTCTCTCTCTCTCTCTCTCTCTCTCTCTCTCTCTCTCTCTCTCTCTCTCTCTCTCTCTCTCTCTCTCTCTCTCTCTCTCTCTCTCTCTCTCTCTCTCTCTCTCTCTCTCTCTCTCTCTCTCTTCTTCTTTCAACTTTTTGTCTTTTCCTTCCATCTCCTTTATTTTTTTCATTTTTATTTTTCCTTTCTTCCCTCCTTCATCCATTCTTTCTTGTCCTTCCTTCCTTCTGTTCTCTCTTTCTTTCTTTCGTTTTCTTTCTTTCTCTTCTCCTTCTTTCCTCTTTTCCTTCATTCATTTTCACTTCCATTCATTTTTCCATACATCTACAATATATGTGTTTCCTCTTCCCGTGACGTGTTCTGAACGAGTCCATTTCCCGGTCTTGGTCACTGATATATCTTCACCCTTTCTTTGTTTACACTAATTCATGATGGTAGTTTCCTGGCTCTCCATCTTATACCAAAGCATTTTTCCGTCCATTCCCCTTCGAGTTCATTTTGTCCCTTTTTCTGAAGATCTTGTGAGGCGCCAAGCTTCTGAGCCGTATGTCAGGACTGGACTGCTCAAAACTCCTATACGAATGCCTTGTCAAATATTTGCTTGGGCGACGATATATTTAACCCGGTGGTGGTGGCAGCAGCGGGGATCATGTTTCTTAAGCGGGTAAACTTTGCTTGCTCTTGAGCGCTGGACGGGGCCTTCAGTCATGAATCGGGGGTAACGCGCCAGCACCTTATGGCTCGTTTTGCTTCTGGACGAGGCAAGCGGGTAATCGGCGGGGTTAATGGTCCCTCTAAGCGAGAAAAATGAGAAAAAATCACCTCTCACACAAACCATTTCATAATATATATCAACGCATTTGTGATCAGTTTATGTATCATCTATTTTTTGGGGTTTATATCATGGCACGAATTTGGCCCGTCGCTGCTACACGGTAAAGCCACAAATTTGACCCGTCACTGCTACACGGTAAAGTCACAAATTTAGCCCGTCGCTGCTACACGGTAAAGACACAAATTTGGCCCGTCGCTGCTACACGGTAAAGACACAAATTTGGCCCGTCGCTGCTACACGGTAAAGCCACAAATTTGGCCCGTCGCTGCTACACGGTAAAGCCACAAATTTGGCCCGTCGCTGCTACACGGTAACGCCACAAATTTGGCCCGTCGCTGCTACACGGTAAAGCCACAAATTTGCCCGTCGCTGCTACACGGTAAAGCCACAAATTTGGCCCGTCGCTGCTACACGGTAAAGCCACAAATTTGGCCCGTCGCTGCTACACGGTAAAGCCACAAATTTGGCCCGTCGCTGCTTCACGGTAAAGCCACAAATTTGGCCCGTCGCTGCTACACGGTAAAGCCACAAATTTGGCCCGTCGCTGCTACACGGTAAAGCCACAAATTTGGCCCGTCGCTGCTACACGGTAAAGCCACAAATTTGGCCCGTCGCTGCTACACGGTAAAGCCACAAATTTGGCCCATCGCTGCTGCCGGGTTAAGAATATGTATCTATAACAGTATTTCCTTTCTTTACAGCCGCGGGAACTCGTCGAGGTCAGCGGGGAGTGAAGAGACAAACACAAACACGCGCACCGCCGCCTGAAGCTTGTGTTGGCAGGCCGGTGAGGAGCCAGAGCCGCCCGCCTGCCACATGTCCTGCCGAATTAGTCACCGGAACAACACGACCTCGGCCCAAGAGAAAGTGTGAGTCTACGCTACGCTTTACAGAGGCGAGTAGAATATATGTTGTTTCGTTTACACTTGTAGAGGTATTTTCAACACTTGGCTGTCACCCTAGAGAACATGAATAAGGAACGTACATGAGAGTCAACTAGGAGCATAACGCTTTACAGAGAGAGAAAGTGGGAGAAAAAGAAAGGAAAACGAGAGGAAAAAGAGGAGAAACAGGAAAGGGAGAAGAGAAAGAGAGAGTCAACTAGGAGCATAACGCTTTACAGAGAGAGAAAGTGGGAAAAATAGAAAGGAAAAAGAGAGGAAAAAGAGGAGAAACAGGAAAGGGAGAAGAGAAAGAGAGACGAGAGGAAATAGAGGAGAAACAGGAAAGAGAGAAGAGAAAGAGAGAGGAGAATAAGGAGAAAGAGAGAAGAAAAAGAGAGAGGAGAGAATAAGGAGAAAGAGGAAAGGGAGAAGAGAAAGAGAGAGGAGAATAAGGAGAAAGAGAGAGGAGAGAATAAGGAGAAAGAGGAAAGAGAGAAGAGAAAAAGAGAGGAGAGAAAGTAGAAGCATAACACACTAACAATTGAGTCAAATGGAATATCTTGCAACACTCCAGGGCTCAAAGTTAAATACACGCTTGTAGTGGGAAGAAATATCCACCAGGGACAAAGATTCGAGTCCCTAAGTCGCCTGTGCTCCCTGTCTTGCTGTGTGGCTGTGAGACATGGACGCCGAACAGTGGCTTGGAGAGGCGTGTCCATGCCTTCGCAGGGTGACTGGAGTGACTTCGTATCGAACCAACGACTACTCCGTGAAGCTGCCTCGAGGCCTGTTGCCAGCTTAGTCCGTGAGCGCCAACCCCGGCCATACGGGCAAGTTTTTTATTTTTATTTTTAATGTCTACGCCTATAGCGCCGGTAGGCTTGCTTGAGAGGCCTGGATGGTGTTCGGCCCTAGCCCGTCATGGCGCAGGCAAGTGTTTATAGTGGCGCCATCTTCTCTTGGCTCATGCTGCCCCCCGGAACTCCTTCTTGATTCACTTGGACGGTTTCCTCTAGAGTCCGGCTTGATGGGTGGTCTTCAGGACAGCATGTGGGTAGTTTTAAGCCACTCGGCGGTGACTGAAAAATCCCAGGTGGTAGAGTGGGGATTCGAACCCGCGTCGTCCATCACGCGGTGAATGTGGGCCCAGCACGCTACCACTCAGCCACCGCCTACCCTATAATACAAAGAGGTCATAAGAATAAAATATAGCATCGTCTCCCCCAGCTTCGGCAACACACGGTGTCCCACGATGGGGCAGACGGTGGCTGAGTGGCTGGCATGCCGGTGCCGTGTTCAGTTCGCGTCCTGCCCGCCGCCACAACCTGGGAGTTTTCAGTCACCGCCGAGTGGCCCAAGACTACCCACATGCTGTCCTGAAGACCACCCATCAACCCGGACTCTGGATTCTCTCTTTAAAGAAAGGATCAAACATGAGCTCCGGGGGGCAGCATAAATAGGTAGATTAGTAGACAGTGAAACAGGCAATGAATAGACAGATATGTTATTGGTGAATGAACAGATAGATTGTGAAACTGAAAGAATTACATATTTTTAAGATAATTGGACACATTTATATACAGAGAGATGGGGCGAGAGATTGGCGGTTCGGGTGGACGCATTCGGAAGGATTTGGGATAAGGTGAAAGAGTGGTGAGGGATTGGTCTTGGGGGCAAATACATATATGGCTGAGTGGTCAGCGTGCGGGTTTCTCGTTCGCTGCGTTCTGGACGATGCAGGATCGAATCCGCCGCTATCATCTGGGATTTTTCAGTCACCGCCGAGTGGCCTAAGACTACCCACATGCTGTCCTGAAGACCACCCATCAACCCGGACTCTAGAGGAAACCGTCCAAGTGAATCAAAAAGGAGTTCCGGGGGGCAGCATGAGCCAGGCAAGATGGCGCCACTATAAACACTTGCATTCACCGCGTGATGGACGACGCGGGTTCGAATCCTCACGCTACCACCTGGGATTTCCAGTCACCGCCGAGTGGCTTAAAACTACCCACATGCTGTCCTGAAGACCACCCATCAACCCGGACTCTAGAGGAACTGTCCAAAGGGAATCAAGAATGAGCTCCTGGGGGCAGCATGAGCCAAGAGAAGATGGCGCCACTATAAACACTTGCCTGCGCCATAACGGGCTGGGGCCAACCATCACTCCGAAACGTAAAACAAACAAACGTGGGATAAAAAATACAATAAAATATTTGACGGAAGGGAACTATATATTGGTCAGTGTGAACAGAATGTTTAACGAGGTGGTCACTGCAAGCACAACACTGCATCGCCTCTCTCGGGGAAAAAAAAAATGACGGAACAAAAATATTTGATTTTCACTAGATCACTATGTAACCCTGCACACACACACACACACACACACACACACACACACACACACACACACACACACATTCACAACCCCCCCAGCCCCCCCTCAACCCCCCCCAACTCCCCCACACACCAGATGATGTTCCCAAAATGACCCAATCGTTCAGGAGAGCATACCAGACCAGAAAAAACCCACCCAGTTAATTAGAAACAGATACAGCCTTCCCCTTCACAGCCTCTGCCGCCATGGTGATTACGCGCTGGAAATAATGAAAGAAAATTGCAAACCAGACCACAACAGCGACCCTATCCACGGGGGACCTAAACCCTATACACATATGCTCTTAAATCTATTACCCAAGCACACAGACATTTGGCAAGGCTTTCGTAGGGGCTGTGTGGGGCATTTCCATGGGTAGTGTTGTGACCCTGGTGGTAGTTTGAGTCTTCTTCTGTACCATGAACCTAAGAAACCCACATTTGGCAAGGCTTTCGTGGGAGTTGTTGTGGTCATTTCCAGGGGTAGTTTTATGACCCTGGTGGTAGTGTGACCCTTCCTCTGTACCATGAACCTAAGAAACATACATTTAGCAAGGCTTTCGTAGGGGTTGTGTGGGGCATTTCCATGGGTAGTGTTATGACCCTGGTGGTAGTGTGACTCTTCCTCTGTGACATTAACGAGAACAAACACTCATGGGGCCCCTATTAATCTCCTTTATGGGTATACAGCGACCCTATTCAAAGGAACCTAAAATTTTGTTCCGTACTGGGCCGTATTCTAAAACATATCAGCGTCCAAGTACACACACATTTGACAGTGCTTTCGTGGGAGTTGTTGTGGGCATTTCCTGGGGTAGTGTTATGACCCTGGTGGTAGTGTGACTCTTCTTCTGTACCATGAACCTAAGAAACACACATTTAGCAAGGCTTTCGTAGGGGTTGTGTGGGCGGTATTTTAAGGGGTAGTGTTGCGACCCTGGTGGTAGTGTGACTCTTCTTCTGTACCATGAACCTAAGAAATCCACATTTGGCAAGGCTTTCGTGGGAGTTGTTGTGGTCATTTCCAGGGGTAGTGTTGTGACCCTGGTGGTAGTGTGACTCTTCTTCTGTACCATGAACCTAAGGAATCCACATTTGACAAGGGTTTCGTGGGAGTTGTCGTGGTCATTTCCAGGGGTAGTGTTATGACCCTGGTGGTAGTGTGACTCTACTTCTGTACCATGAACCTAAGGAATCCACATTTGACAAGGCTTTCGTGGGAGTTGTCGTGGTCATTTCCAGGGGTAGTGTTATGACCCTGGTGGTAGTGTGACACTTCTTCTGTACCATGAACCAGAACAAACACTCATGGGACCCCGATTAATTTTTTTTTTAGCCTTTGAAAATAGTTGATGTGGCTGAGAATACCGATCTTAGACTAATAGAGAGATAGAACACTCCAATGCCCGTTACGTTCTATAAACAATAAGAGTTATAGAAAAATAGAACGCTGCGCTGGTCTGTACGTTATTTCAACACTAGGAAGAGATGAATAGAACACCATACCGATCCTGACGTTCTCTATTCAGTAAGATTAATAGACAGTTAGAAAACTACACAGCAGTATACGTTCTCTATACAGTAATAGTAAAAGAAAACAGAACACTAGATTGCCCCTTTCGTTCACTTGGGGCTTCGTGGTGCAGCGGTTAGCACACTCGCCTCACAACCGAGAGAGCCCGGGTTCGATTCCCGGGTTAGGTTAGGTTAGGTTAGGTTAGATTAGATTAGATTAGGTTAGTGGAAAAATTTGGGCGGCTTTTCCGATACCCTACGCCCCTGTCCACACAGCAGTGTACCAGGTATTAATCGGGGGTTGTGTCCCGTCTCCTGGGGTCTGTTCCCTTCTCCTATAATTCCTTCCCCTTCTGTCTCTCTCCGGCATATGACCACAGACGTTGCGCCCACTAAACCAAACTTTCTAAACTTTTTTTCACTTATCATGTCGAGCAAACTAAGGCGAGTCTCCGCATTAACCCGTGGGCTTCGGCTATGGGAAAGGCGAGAAGTGGCCGAGAAACGACAAAATTACACTGCCTTTTGAGACAAAGAAAATGGCATGGAACGTACGTTGGAGTACACCTCTCATAACCATAAGGCCGTTAAAAACATTTACTTTTACTCAAACCTCATTCTTTTTGGGTGGTGTTTGTTACAAAATGCGTGGGATCTAGCCGAGAGTCGCTTGTTGTCTACTGTGGAGAGTTTGATAAGTGATTACTGTATGGATAGCTAATTCAGTATGCCATAACCTTACATCACCACCTATGACAAAAAAGCCCACCTCAAGATCACTCACCCACCACAATGGCCTCGGGCATTCATGGTAGGTTGCGCTATGCCACCACCGCCTACAATTACCTCGAATTAGGTGTTTTATAGCGAGCCCTTTTTAGGGTCCACCGTACCACAACCACGACTCGTGAAAGCCCTAAAAAGGGTCTGCCGACGTTCTCGGGTTAAGTCGCTGTACAAGTCCTTCTTATTCAAACTCTACCTTGTTCTTTCTATCTTACAAATCCGAAAGTTAACTACCATCTCATTTATCTCCCTCTCTCTCCCTTTCTCTCCCTTTCTCCTCCCTCATTTTCTCCCTCATTTCTCTCACCGCTAAACCTACGAAAACAGAGGAAATGAAATACTGCATTGCTTCGCTGCACAAGACACTCAACCCCAGCTCTCTCCTATGCCGTCCAGTGCAAGAGTTGACCAGCACCTCCATTCCAATGCAAGAGTT